>NC_085862.1:6410251-6412751 GCF_034702125.1 Engraulis encrasicolus
ATTGAACAGGAGGACTAGAGAAGAGAAGAGAAGAGAAGAGAAGAGAAGAGAAGAGAAGAGAAGAGAAGAGAAGAGAAGAGAAGAGAAGAGAAGAGAAGAGAAGAGAAGAGAAGAGAAGAGAAGAGAAGAGAAGAGAAGAGAAGAGAAGAGCGGGAAGGGCTACATACACACACATGCACACAGGCCTGCAGGACTGCTTTACTATTACTGTGCCACAGGACTGCTGTGTGTGTGTGTGTGTGTGTGTGTGTGTGTGTGTGTGTGTGTGTGTGTGTGTGTGTGTGTGTGTGTGTGTGTGTGTGTGTGTGTGTGTGTGTGTGTGTGTGTGTTTTGTGTTTGTGCGTGTGCGTGTGCGTGTGCGTGTGCGTGTGTGTGTGTCACTGCCTCTTATTGGTGCTGCAGTACTGTTTTCCTTGGGCCACTGAGAGGAGAATTGGAGTCTTCAAGCGATAGGAACACACACACACACACACACACACACACACACACACACACACACACACACACACACACACACACACACACACACACACACACACACACACACACACACACACACACACACACACACACACTTTGCCCTGGTTATTGCCAATCTCAGTTTGCTAATGAGCGAGGCTATTTTCAACATCATGAAGGAGAGGAGGCAGAGATGAAGGAGAAGAGGAGGAGAGAATGGACAGGAGGAGAGGAGAGGAGAGAATGGACAGGAGGAGAGGAGAGGAGAGAATGGACAGGAGGAGAGGAGAGGAGAGAATGGACAGGAGGAGAGGAGAGAATGGACAGAAGGGGATAATGGACAGAAGGAAAGAATGGAGAGATGAAGGAGAGGATTCAGAGATGAAGGAGAGGATGAGAGAATGGAGAGAAGGAGAGAATGGACAGAAGGAGAGAATGGACAGAAGGAGGTGTGGAGAGGCAGAGAAGACGGAGAGGCGGAGAGAATGGATAGAAGGAGAGAATGGACAGACGGAGATAATGGATAGAAGAAGAGGAGGAGAGATGGAGAGAATGGGCAGATGAAGGAGAAGAGGAGAGAATGGACAGAAGGAGAGAATGGACAGAAGGAGGTGTAGAGAGGCAGAGATGAAGGACAGAAGGTGAGAGTGGACAGAAGGAGATATGGAGAGGCAGATGAGAGGAAGAAGGCTTTAGGAGGAGATGAGAAGAGTAAGAAAGGTGGAGAGGACAAGGGGAATGGACAGAAGGAGAGGCAGAGGAGGAGAGAATGGACAGAAGGAGAGAATGGAGAGGCAGAGAGGATGAAAGCTAGAGAGGCAGAGAAGATGAGAGGTGGCGAGACAGAGAAGATGAGAGGTGGCGAGACAGAGAGAAGAGGAGAGGCTATAGGAGGAGAGGAAAAGAGTCAGAAAGGAAGGATGAGAGGAAAAGAAAAGATGCAGAGAGGAGTACAGGAAGAAGAGAGGAGAAGAGGCAGAAGAAGAGGAGGAGCAGACAAGAGGCAAACAGGAGTAAAAGAAGAGGAGAGGAGGAGAGAAGAGAAGATGCAGTGAGACGTAGAGGAAGAAGAGAAGGGGCAGAGATGAGGAGATGAGATGCAGAGCAGGAGTAAAAGAAGACAGGAGAGGAGAGGAGAAGAGAGAAGGAGAGGGTGAGTAGAGGAGAGGAGAGGAGAGGAGAGGAAGGGAGAGGAGAGGAGACGAGGGGAGAGGAAAAGAGAGGGGAGAGTAGGAGGAGAGGAGAGGAGAGGAGAGGAGGGGAGAGGAGGGGAGTGGAGAGGGGAGGAGAGGAGAAGAGAGGAGAGGAGGAGAGGAGAGGAGGAGAGGAGAGGAGAGGAGAAAAGAAGAGGCAGTGAGGAGTAGAGGAAGAGGAGAAGGGGCAGAGATGAGGAGAGGAGAAGCAGAGCAGGAGTGGAGGAGAGGAAGCCAGAAAAAGAGAAGGAAAGAACAAGGAGTAGAAACAGGGGTAGAAGAGGAGGAGAGGAGGAGAGAGACGAGCGGAAGGGAGAGGAGGAGAGGAGTGGAGAGGAGAGGAGGGGAGATGAGAGGAGACGTGTAGAGCCAGAGATGCTGTGGTGCTAAACATCAGCACTTAAACATGCAGCTGGCAGTGACAGCAGAGGGCAGCTGGCCTTCACAAGAACACACACGCACGCACGCACGCACGCACGCACGCACGCACGCACGCACACACACACACACACACACACACACACACACACACACACACACGGGCATGCTGGGACCATCCCCTGCCAGGCCTCCAATCAGGAAACATCAACACTTTATTATTCTCTCTTCTACAGTTCATCTTCCTTCTTCATTTTTTGCTCGAGTTCTTTCTCTCTTTTCTTTCTCTCTTCAGTCTTGCGTGTGATCTTTTAAACATCCCAGTAAAGTTATGCTTTTTGTTCAGAGGGGGATGAAAGGGATAAGATAAGGGGGAGATATGGCTGAAACACAGCAGGACACATGTCTCGTAAAGCTTTAACATTTCGACATTTACAGACTTGTCTTGTATATATACAGTATATGTGTCA
>NC_085862.1:6415251-6425251 GCF_034702125.1 Engraulis encrasicolus
GTGTGTGTGTGTGTGTGTGTGTGTGTGTGTGTGTGTGTGTTAGTGCATGCGTTAGTGCATGCGTTAGTGCATGCGTGTCTGTGCCATGGCAGACACTGCCATGGCAGACACTGTTATGTCATCAATCAAAAGTAAGAGAGATTCATAAGAGAAACTATGTTTTTAAAAAAAACGTAATTACTTTGATTAGGAGTGAGCCATCAATACTGAAAAATATTATTTGATGAGCATTTTGCATTTGAGTGTGGTCACACATGTGAATATACGGTAAGTACACGTGGCCGCCCAGTGCATGAGCAATCACTTTAACCCCTTAGCGCAGGACCTATGTTATACCCTTACTGTCACCAAAATTGTGATGGCTATGTCTTAATATGTTACTTAAGGCTCTTGGTACTGTCCTAGCAATGTTGTTATGATGTAGTGGAGTATTTTCAGCAAATAGTGAATAGGCCCGACGCCGAGCCCATCTGCACATTTGGAGTGAGGAGTCCACACACTTAAAAATCTGTTTTTTAAAAATAAAAAAATAAAGGACATTTAAAAAAAAAAGGATTTTTAAATGTGCAGACTCACTCCAAATATAGCCTTTGTCCTGCACCTTTTCCTGGGATGTGCACAATCTCCACCCTCAGCAGGAGCAATCATTAGGCTCGTTTGTGATGACGCAGTAAGATTTTAGCTAGGCAGTGGACATGTGCACTTTGCCAGTTTGATGCATTCTGGTTAGAATCCATTGAAGTGCAAAGAAATCCCGCACACTGTCCAGCAAACTTTAATACAACGTTTCGGTCATACGACCTTATTCAGGTAAAGTTACTTTGTTTAAGTTGGTAACTTTACCTGAAGAAGGTCGGATGACCGAAATGTTGTATTAAAGTTTGTTGGTGGAATGGACAGTGTGCAGGATTTCTTTGCACTTGACTGACAACCCCGCTGGGATAACATCCTACGCACCTGCCCAACTACAGAGGTGTGCAAAAGCGTCTTTGTTGAACTGGTTAGAATCCAGTGCCTAGCAAAAATCACTGCCTGCTTACCACAGAGCAGAAACAATTACTCCACCCTCCGATAGCGGCAATGACATCACGAGTGAAAAAAAACAACAACACTGTCACTTGGAACAGGAATACAATACCTTACAGCATAAACAATAGGCAAAGAGAAATGGTGACCCTGTATGGAGTAGATAGACAGGGAGATATGAGAGAGAGAGAGAGAGAGAGAGAGAGAGAGAGAGAGAGAGAGAGAGAGAGAGAGAGAGAGAGAGAGAGAGAGAGAGAGAGAAATAAGAGACTTAAAAAGAGTGTGTGAGAGAAATGAAGAGAGGGAGAGAATGAGTGTCAAACAGAGAACATCATTGTGAGAGAGAGTGATAGAGAGAGAGAGAGAATTGTAAGAGAGGGCAAGACAGGGAGAGAATAACAGAGAGATAGATAGAGGGAGTGAGAGAAAAAGAAAAAGCAAGATCGATCAAACGCAGCCAGACTGCGAAGTGAATCATTACTCTATCCATCATGGCTGCAGCGAGAGCTGATGAACATTGATCAACACTATTGAGTACATCCTCATCCTCGTCCTGTGCAGCGCAGCGCGGGCCTATGAAAACAAGTACAGGGGGAATATAATCACCACGTACTTTGTCATGGTTGAGATGAAAATTGTACCTTCATAATATGCAGTGGGAAACTACTGGCATAGTAGGCCTACCCTTCTATGACATTGCACAGAGCCATTGACATTCAGATAACAGCAAATTTATAACAGGGGCCAAATTTTAACAGATTGAACAATGACTCTATAGTTATGATTTCCCTTCTGTAGTCATGTCTCTCTTTTTTTGGTAACTATTTTTGTACCGTACATCATACTTTTCATTCAAAACTGTGTCAAAAAAGTGATGAACATTGATCAACACTATTGAGTACATCCTCATCCTCGTCCTGTGCAGCGCAGCGCGGGCCTATGAAAACAAGTACATCCCAACCTGCGCAGCGCGGACCTATAAAAAAACAAGTACATCCCAACCTGCGCAGCACGGGCCTATGAAAACAAGTACATCCCAACCTGCGCAGCGCGGACCTATAAAAAAACAAGTACATCCCAACCTGCGCAGCGCGGGCCTATGAAAACAAGTACAGGGGGAATATAATCACCTCACACTTCTCAAGGCAAATCAAAGCATAGTTTTGCCAGTCCGTGCCAGTCATGGAGGTAGTATAACACCTTGAGACAGTGAACAAGTTCCGCCCCCATTCATGTCAATGGGAAATGCTAGGCTAGTGAATTCAGCCAAAATTGGACGAATTTTTCAGCTTCAAAGATGGAGTTTCATGGAGCTCGTTTCCGACACCAGTTTACTCAGCCAATTACGTTCCACGTTACTGACTGAAGTAAGGTTGACCAGGAAGCTATATGTTTGCCCAACACTAAACTCGTGCACCCACCAATCTTCATGAGCGAAGTGGCGTCGGATATGAGCAAATTTGTGAAAATGGCGACGAGGAAGTGCCTTTGCTAATCGGCGAAGCTATCCAGCCAAATCCTGACCCCCTGGTGCCAGTGACGACATGAAGATGAAGATTAAATTGCTATTAAGCAGAGATTTTTTTGATCATCATTATTTACTGTACTGTAAGTATACATAAAACATAGTTTTAACAGGTCGTGCCAGTGACAGCATAGGCCTAAATATGAAGATTTGATAGCTACTTGTAATCTAAGTAAAGTATAGAGAATATAAAATATAGTTTTGCCAGTCTGTGCCAACAAGAGCATTAAAATGAAGACCAAATAACTGTTGTGTTCTATGTTTTTTTTTAACCACCGTCCACGTAGTTTGTCATGGTTGAGATAAAAAATTGTAGCTTCATAATATGCACCATTACACCAGTGGGAAACTACTGGCATAGTAGACCTACCCTTCTATGAAATTACACAGAGCCATTGACATTCAGATAACAGCAAATTTATAACAGCGGCCAAATTCTAACAGATTGAACAATGACTCTATAGTTGTGATTTCACTACTGTGGTCATGTGATTTTTTTTTTTACTTTTTTTGTACCGTACTGGACATCATACTTTTCATTCAAAACGGTGTCAAAAAAGTGTCAAAATCTTCGTAGCCATTATACCTGCATCACAACTACAACATACAGGCTTCTAAGCAACTTACTGTGTGAAATGTTTTTGTAGAGACCCATTTTCTTTCAAATTTCCTTGGCCACATGAGGAAAAGTGTGGGGTTTTGAGATGTGAACTCCAAAGTGAGCACACACAGAGTGGAATAAAGTGAGATTCCAAAACCCAGTTGATTTCTTTCTCCTTTGCAGTTTACAAGTAACGTACCGTACAGGAAATGTATCCAAATCATAAATATGGCTCCAACAGTTCTGTTGAAATGTTTTGTAGTTGTTTTGTTGTTTTTATAGATTATGATCAAATGTTTACTTTATAGACTTATAGACTTACTGCCCTGAGACTAAATTTACACAGTATTCACATACATCATATGCAGATACCTAGTTCAGAATTTGAGATAAATCTCCAAGGTTTTCACAGCTTTTTGCATCATCATCATCAATGAGGCAAATCGACCAGGAATATAGTGATTTCTACTGTCTTTAGGTAGATAAATTGATTGCACATTTCTAAGGGGAAATGGCATCATTGATTAGCTAATCTATTTGGTACCTACTATATTTAGTAGTTGAGTGATACACACTCATGAACCAGTTAAATATCACTGATGATACAATATCATACCAGTTTTATAACATGATGAGGTAAGGTATTCTTAATCAGATTATATGCAAATTTAGTTTATACTGGTGTAGATATAAAATCTATCCGTATGTACACATACTGTAGACTACACAGTGCACAGCCTCACTCCATTGTAAATGCATGGTGTAGCTGTTTTTACTTACTGCGCGGCCACTTGAGCGAGTGGTGTTCCACTTTTGATCCACATTTGATTTTTAGATGAAAGTTTACTAAGTAATGAAGTCATATTTTCTAGTATGGCCCAAGTACAGTCCTTTTTTTTGCAGCTAAAAATAGCTATTTTTGGATATTCAAAATGGCGGACCATGGAGAAGATCCCCCTTTTCATGTATGAAAAGTGCAATTTTTCCAGTCATAATGAAAGCTTAGAATTTAATATTGGTGGTAAGTATTCATGAAAAAGGTAACATTAGTGAATAGGTAGCATGAATTCTGGAGATAAACAATTAAAAATCTCACACAGTGTACATTTTTTTTTTTTGTTAAATCTTTTTATTTCAAAGCACAATCAAACATATTTTGTCTGTCTTTTGTTTGTACAGTCTCCAAGTCCTTTACAGTCCCCCCCCAACAAGGGATAGTCCGATACACATAACAAATCAGAAACACTGTTAACAATAATAAATAAAAGAAATAAAAAAATAGACAAAAAGATTAAGTAAAACAGAACATACAACCATACATCCATACCTACACACACGCACACTCACACACTCACTTGCGCACACACCCACATCCACACGCACATTCACACACACCCCTACACACAAGCACACAACCATTGAAAACATAAAAAAGTTGGGCTTTAAAGAAAACAGAAAAAAAGAGAAAGAAATGTGGAGGGCATTGCTTTCAATCTCAATATGTACATATAATTAATAACCAACATAATATTTAATATTATAATTATAATTATTATTATTATTTATTTATTTTAATGTGGAATACCTATCAAGGTTTAGAATCTACCTGTTCAAATTGGTCAAACCAGAAATAACAGGACACCAGAGCTCATCAAATAGATGGCCTTTGTTATGTTTCTCCAAGGTCATTTTCTCTAAAGGCAAGAAAGAAGATATTTGGTCCACAAAAGTCTTAAAAGACAGGGGTAGTGCATTCTTCCAAAATAAAAGTATACATTTCTTAGCAAAATAAGTAATCAAAATGAATATTCTTCTTTTAGACTGGTCTAGGACTAAGGCCTTTGTATCATTAAGTAAATATAGACTACTGGTAGGTTCGAACTGTCTATCTAAGACTACTTCAATAAATGAATGGATTGAGCCCCAGAAGTTTTTTAACAGGCTACAATCCCAAAACATATGTGTGAACGTCCCTTCGGTCTCATTACATCTTTGACACTTCGCTGAGATGTCTTTTGATATTTTGTGCATTTTTGAAGGTGTTAAGTAGGTTTTGTAGATAAATTTGAAATTTGCTTCTTTAATTTTATTACTAGTAAAGGGGAAATGAATATTATTACAAATATTTAACCATGCATTATCATCAAATATTTTCCCTATATCATTCTCCCATATCTTTCTCAACCCCACAAATGATGATGGGCCTTCTTTTGTCATAAGGTTGTAAAATATACTTATTTTCCCTTTTAAGGTTTCTGAAGAAAATAACAACTCCTCTATTTTCATGTATGAAAAGTGCAATTTTTCCAGTCATAATGAAAGCTTAGAATTTAATATTGGTGGTAAGTATTCATGAAAAAGGTAACATTAGTGAATAGGTAGCATGAATTCTGGAGATAAACAATTAAAAATCTCACACAGTGTACATTTTAATGAAAAAAGGCATAAGATTAATTTCCATATATTTTATAAATCATCAGTAAAGTTTAGAGACGCACAATAATAAAAGCTCAATAAATAAATGAATAAATAAATACATAAATACATATTTTAAATGAATTAAAAAGAAATACCAAACCCCACACGATAATGAATGATGATGAGTGTCGTTCTCTTCAATGCCATCTGTGAGTCCTTATGCAGATGAACGCCACTGAAGAACATGGCGACATTGATTTCACAAATTAACCCTTATCTACCCACTCCACACACACACACACACACACACACACATACCTGTATACACACTCTCTCTCACACACACACAAACAAACACACACACTCTCACACACACACACACACAAACACCCCCCCCACACACACACACACACACACATGCACACAATCAGACAAACACACACACACACACACACACACACACACACACACACACACGTAATCAGACAAACACAAACACACACACACACTGCCCCTCCTCAAAAAAACGTTGTTTTGCTGCGAGTTAAAAATATCTTGTGCAGAAATAGGTCATCATCAGTGGCCGCGTGCAATTAGCAATGAAGCCATGAAATGCAGAGCAGCAGCTGTGGCCTGTTCTGTTCAGTGTGTGTGTGTGTGTGTGTGTGTGTGTGTGTGTGTGTGTGTGTGTGTGTGTGTGTGTGTGTGTGTGTGTGTGTGTGTGTGTGTGTGTGTGTGTGTTGTGAGCGATGTGGCTGGCACGAGCAGGGGGACAC
This sequence comes from Engraulis encrasicolus, assembly GCF_034702125.1. Lineage (NCBI taxonomy): Eukaryota > Metazoa > Chordata > Actinopteri > Clupeiformes > Engraulidae > Engraulis > Engraulis encrasicolus. The sequence goes on from NC_085862.1 coordinate 6,421,598, forward strand.
GGCAATAAATAACCTCATTTTAGCGACGCCACATGAGGCACCCTGCCACACCACACTCCCACACCACCACCTCCCCACTACACCACTATACCTAACGCCACCACTACCCCACATGGGGCACCGTGCCACACCCCTCTACTCTACCCCACCCCATACACCACCACTGCCCCAGGTGGGACACCCTACCACACCACACTCCCGACACCACCACACCACTCTACTCTACCTAAAACCACCGCCCCACACATGGGGCACCATACCACACCACACTCCCCACACCACCACCGCCCCACTACACCCCTCTAATCTATAAGGGCCAAAACATACCAAGGCGGAACGGAACGGTCCCGGGACGAACGCGGTCTTTCTGCTTAGTTTTGGCCGGCGTGTTTTTTCTCTGCCTTTCACACTGACAGCGTCGGCGTGCCCAGCCAGTCCTATTGCAAACCCTCCCCACAACCAAAGCTAGCATGCTACTTTGCCATTCATTTGAATGAGACACTGCCGGTCGCCGGCGTGAAAAATACGCTCGAGTTCTATTTTCCAAATGCAGCGCGGCGCGGAGCCGGCTCCCGCGCCGCTGACGCTCGACCACCGCCGGTTGGTGTGTAAGGACAGATATGTTTCAATGTATTTTCACCCGACGCCGGTAAAAAACGCGGCCGTTCCGCAACGCTTTACCGCCCTGGTGTGTAAGACCCTTGACCGCTACAGTGCACACCACACCAGTCTATCCCACTACTACACCACTTACACTCTGCTCTACCTAACCCCACACACCACTACACCACTCTACTCTATAACCCCACCCCCGCCCCACATGAGGTACCCTACCACACCACACCACACTAACCACACCACACTCCCCACACCACCACTACAGCACTCTACTCTACCTAACCTCACCACTGCCTCACATGGAGTACCCTGACACACCACACCACACTCCCCACTACACTGCACAACACCACACCAGTCTACCCCACTACTACACCACTCTACTCTACTCTACTATACTGCCGTGCAAAACAAGAACGCAGTCACTCAAAATGGTCGAAAAAATTTTTATATCGGAAACGGGTTTTAAACTACCTCATTTGTCTTGTGTCAAAAAAATGGTGGTCCAACACCGTCCCGTTTTGGAGAAAACTCATTTTGAAAGTGCAAAAATGACCAAAAAAAAGTTACTGCTTGTTGTATTGTAAGGTTATGTCGTACAAAACAAAAACGCAGTAAGTCGGCGAGTTACTGCTGCACGTTCCAATGGGACTGGTTTGGGAGTAGACAGTAATACTAGCCAAGAACGCAGTAACTCCTGCAGTAACTCCATTTTGTGGCAGTAATACCATCCAAGAACGCAGTAACTCTGTTTTTTTGTGGCAAAAAGACACATAAATTATGTTTTTTTTGGGTTTTTTTGTGTGCATTAAACTTCTATCCTAAACAAGCATTACCAGGAAGTGTCACCACCAATTTACCGACAACACAGTTGTCACGCCATATGGGAAACTTTGAAGCCTTTTTTCTCAGTTTGCCGTTTTCAGAGTTCCTGCGTTCTTAGATTGTAGGGCAGTATACTTAACCCCACTACACCACTCTATTCTACTGCACCACACTCCCCACTACACCGCATGGGGCACCCTACCACACCACACACCCCAAACCACCACACCACACCCCCACACCCCACTACACCACTCTACTTTATAACCCCACAACCGCCCATGAGGTACCCTACCACACCACTCCCACACCACCACTACACCATACTACTCTACTCCACTACTACACCACTCTATTTTACTCTACCACACACCACAAACCACCACAGCACACCCCCACTACATCACTCTAGTCTACCTAGCCCCACCACCGCCCCACATGGTGTACCTTGCCCTTGCCACACCACACACCCCACACTCCCCACTACACAACCACTCTACTCTACCTAACCCCACCACCCCAATCGACTCCACCACTCTACCAGAGATTCTTTAATAGAGATATGCCAACATAATAGGTTTCTATGGGCACCTAACGCGACCAGGTTCCGGTCTGCCTAAAGGGGCGTGTCATAATGCTCCTACAATGAATAGAACAGTCCTTAGGTCTGCCTAAGGGTGCCATAATAGAACCAGGAAACAATGGGCCAATGGAACCTCTCTCTCTCTCTACTCTCTCTGACTCTACCCTACCGCCCCAATCTACTCTACCTAACCTGACTACACCACTCATTTTAGCTCCGCCACATGGGGTACCCCACTACACCACTACACTGCACTACTCTACCTAACTCCACCGCCCACACTCCCCACATCACAGTCCCTGGAGCAGTGTGGGATTAAGTTTGCCTTGCTCAAGGGCACTTCAGCCATGCCCACTGCATTGGGACATTGGGATTTGAACCTATAACGACAACAATGATGATGATGATGGTGATGTTGATGGTGGTGCTGTTGATGATGATGATGATGATGATCCATTAATATGTGTACATACACAAACATAATACGTATACATGCAGTACATACGGTACATACACTTACATTTTTTTGCACTTTTCTTGCTATTGAAAGACAAATAAATACAATACACATTGTACCCAAATCCAGTCGGGACCTCTGCTCTGTTCTGCTCTGCTCTGCTTTGCCCTCACTACACCTAGAACCAGCTATAAGCACTGCTGTGCTCTGCACGCTGTCATATTTTTGACCGTGTGTGTGTGTGTTTGAGTGTGTGCTCTGCTCTGACGCTAATGGCTTTAATTATGCCCCTGACGCCTCGCCAGGATTTGGATGGAGGTGCGAGATGCACAAGCGCTGCGTGTGTCTGTAGGTATGACACACAGAGAGCCCTCAGTCTGTTCAGCACACACGGGTGCGAAAGCCTCCTTCCTGCCATGGCCTGGGTTTACAGCTAACTAGGCAACACATTTCACACAGCACCATGGCTAGGATTGGCCATAAGGCATACAGGGCATTTGCCCGGTGGACTGTTGATGATTTTGGCTTGTACTGGTCCTCCCCTTAATGTATTGGTATCAGTCCTCATGGCACCACAGCTGACCTCTCAGAGTCAGATTTAAATATGAATTTTGACTGTTGTGTTCAACATTGCTCGTAATAGATCACTAAAACTGTTGTCTCAGGATTCAGTGTCTGTCTCAATGCCAGGTGGACCGGTTTGGGCTGTTGTTGTGGCCAAGATAGCCCATACTAGATGACTAGAAATGTTGTCACAGGCTTCAATGTCTCTCTCAATGAAGCCCTGTGTACATCAAAGGCGAACTAGGCGACCTGCGCGGCGGAAGTCATTATCTCTCTATGGAGGGAAGGCGAATAAAGCTACCAGAGCAAATTCGCCAGGAGCGAAGCTTCTTGAGCGACCGAAGCGAATTTTCACGATTAAACTCAAGCTAATTGTTAGCGAATTCGCTGCAACGCGGTTCGGCGAAAACCAACTGGAGCGTTCATATCGACGAATGTCCCAGGCTGTCAAGACAGAGCCGTTATGTGATTAGCTGAATCAAACATGTCAATGCCGCGTCCAGAGCGAATAAAGCAAATTACACCACGTTCCACATTATTACGCAACTGACATTTTTCGCTGTTTCCCCAAATAATCAATGCAAATGACAGTCGTCATAATTTTCAA
>NC_085862.1:6430251-6435251 GCF_034702125.1 Engraulis encrasicolus
CCCTCTCCGCTTCCCCTCTCCCCTCCTCTGTTTTCCTCTCCTCTCCTCTCCTCTCCTCTCTTCTCTTCTCTTCTCTTCTCTTCTCTTCTCTTCTCTTCTCTTCTCTTCTCTTCTCCCCTCCTCTGTTTTCCTCTCCTCTCTTCTCTTCTCTTCTCTTCTCGTCTCGTCTCTTCTCTTCTCTTCTCTTCTCTTCTCTTCTCTTGTCCTCTCCTCTCCTCTCCTCTCCTCGCCTCTCCTCACCTCCCTCCCTCCTCTCCTCTCTTCTCTTCTCTTCTCTTCTCCTCTTCTCTCCTCTCCTCGCCTCTCCTCTCCTCACCTCCCTCCCTCCTCTCCTCTCCTCTCTCCGCCTAGTAAACTGATCGTGGTTTGTGTGTGTAGCAATACAGGCAGTGGATGGAGGAGAGGAATTGATCGCCATCCGGCCTGCAGCCTGGCCCGCCGATACCCGAGACAAGGCCCACGGATACCGGGACGCGGCGGAGGGACGGCGGGAGGCAGAGATGGAGGATGAGGAGGCTGAGGGGGTTGGGTGACATTGAGATCAGGAACCCATGTGTGGTCACCTGAAATTCAAAAGGGGTAGCCTGAAATTAGGTGTGAAAAAAATATGTATAATATTACTAATTATAACGTAATAGCTTGTTAATATTCCAACTGAAACACCCCATGCTAATCTAGACTTACATGAATACCTATAGGTCACGAAAAAAAAACCCACATATGGGGACCTACTGTTTAGGGAGGCTGTCTCAGAGGGTTGCAGGTTCGAATCCCACCCTTACCTCTCCACCTACACTTCGAAGCAAGGTACCTCCACTGGCCAAATGCCCTGTGTGCCCTGTGGCTAATCCAGCAATGTTAGGAGTGGGATGTAGAGTAGAGCAGGCAGGGAAATGGGCTGATGGGCTGTGGGATTGGACCCCAGAAACCACAGCGGGGGCCGTGGGGCCGTGGTGTGTGTCAGAATCAATTGAAGTGTGTGTGTGTGTGTGTGTGTGTGTGTGTGTGTGTGTGTGTGTGTGTGTGTGTGTGTGTGTGTGTGTGTGTGTGTGTGTGTGTGTGTGTGTGTGTGTGTGTGTGTGTGTGTGTGTGTGTGTAGTATTTGGGTGTGTCTGTGAGTGTCTCTCAATCTGCCTCCCCATGTGAGGGCATCATCAAGCATTACAGGATCGGCAGCATTGGGCAAGAAGAGAAGAGAAGAGAAGAGAGGAGAGGAGAGGAGAAGAGAAGAGAAGAGAAGAGAAGAGAAGAGAAGAGAAGAGAAGAGAAGAGAAGAGAAGAGAAGAGAAGAGAAGAGAGGAGAGGAGAGGAGAGGAGAAGAGAAGAGAAGAGAAGAGAGGAGAAGAGAAGAGAAGAGAAGAGAAGAGGAGCGAGATGAGGAGAAGAGAGAAGAGATGAGAAGAGGAGAGAAGAGAAGAGAAGAGGAGAGGAGAGGAGAGGAGAGGAGAGGAGAGGAGAGAAGAGAAGAGAAGAGAAGAGAAGAGAAGAGAAGAGAAGAGAAGAGATAAACATAGAAATAGTATTAGACAATACTGCCACATTGGCCTGTTTGACTCCTGATAGATCTAATAGATTTCCATCTTCATTGTTTAGTTGCCTAGGCCCTAGGGCACATTATCATCGACCTTCTGCTATCGTAATTATTTAAAGTTCACAGCGATATAGCTCTAGGTGTATATTTAAAGCTGGGTTATGTTGAGTAGCTTCTTCTCCAACAAGAAGCTACTCAACATAACCCAGCAAGAAGATATGCAATACACCTTCAGGAAGCGAAGATGGACCTGGATCGGCCATGTACTCAGAATGGAAAACAATGCAATTCCAAGAGTCGCTCTGCACTGGACCCCAGAGGGCAAAAGGAAGAAAGGGAGGCCAAAGATGACATGGCGCCGGACCATTGAGAAGGAGCTCCAGCAGCACCATCAAAGCTGGGGGACCATCGAGAAGTTGGCAGACCGAAATGGAGAGACTTTGTTGCTGCCCTATGCGCCGAATGGCGTGATGGGGTTAAGTAAGTAAGTAAGTAAGTAAGTAAGTAAGTAAGTAAGTAAGTAAGTAAGTAAGTAAGTAAGCATATTTAAAGACAAAACTGCAAAGCTTCCACATAGCTGAGAGCAGTGGGTCTTAACCTCTAGTCTAGGACACAGGTACGGGGGACTTTAACCCCTTTAGCGCAGAGCCTTTGTTATAATCTTACTGTCACCAACATTGTAATGGCTATTGTCTTAACTTGTTACTTAAGGCTCTCGGTAATGTCATAGCAATGTTGTTATGATGTAGTTGAGTATTTTCAGCAAATAGTGAATAGGCCTGTCGGTGACCCCATCTGCACTAAGAGGCTACGAAAGAAATGTTAAGAACCAATGTCTTAGAGCATTACTTGCCACATTATAAAAACAGATAAAAAATATAACGTACATTTTTGTACCTATGACATGATTAATGCTAATCAACAGCAACAATAACTGTGCTGATTTTCACAGATGGTTCTGGTCAAGAGCATTGAAAACTGCAATGGTTCACCATTCTCCAATTTAAGAGAGTAAAATAATATACTGTATATCTTTGAATATATTTTTCTACAAAATGAATTTGTAAATTTTGAAACACACATAGAAACACGGAGGGTCGATAAAACATTCACACTGACTCCTCAACCTTTTCTTTATGGTTGTTAACGGCCACCTTGGAATCGCTGATTTCTAGAATTATTTAGTCCAAATTAATTTAGCCAGGGATAATCCCATAAGCTTTGCATACATTAGCGAGACTCAATTAAAGTGGCTTTTTCCACACAGAGATATAAAGATTGAATAAAGATTTCAGTACATTAGACCCATGCAGAGTATGTAAATCAGGCATATGTAGCATGCAGGCCCAGATTAAGCTGGTCTGGGGCCCCTAAGCTACATGTTGCAGTTGGGCCCCCCAGAATGCAATTTTGTGAACAATTTACCTAGACAGTGTCATAATTATGCGTTTGGAATTAATGATAACATGTCTACCAACTGTATTCAACACAGTAGATGGATTTTTCAACATTGTATCTTGTTACAATTCTGCAATTTTTCACTTCTGGCCAATGAGGGGCCCCATAGCAGGTGGGGGCCCCTAGGCTGCAGCCATATCTAGCCTGTGGGCCCCCCTGGCAGGTGTGGGCCCCTAGGCTGCAGCCATATCTAACCTGTGCGTTAGTCCGGCCCTGGTAGCATGCATGTTTCGGAGGATGCTGCTTCAGAGAAGTAATTTATAGCCTACTCTGTAGCTATTCTATTTATATAATAAGACATTAATACAACATATAATGCATTAATACAACACGTGCTGCTTAATGCTCTTCCTTACACATCATTTTGCAAAGCTTTTAATTGAAATAATATGAATACTGATGATTACTGCATGATTAAAATTGATAATATTAATATTTCTAATGCATGATAATAAATAAAATATCCTCATATCTCCGGAACTGGGCACGAGAGATAATTCCGGAACAACAGATGACATGAAAAGAGGGCTTCACACACACGTCTGCCAAGTCGTCACCAGAGAGTGTGATATATCTGAGCCTGAGATTGCCAAGGATTTGTTGAGCTTTTTTTTTTTTCGAACTCTCTCTTTTTCTCTTTCTGTAGTTTTCCTTTTATCTGGAAATAAAAGCTGCCATTGGCCTACCATCCAAATATGATAGTGATGTCTGTCAAATTCAGATTTGAATAAAAAAAAAGGTTTGTTTACATGACCATCTCTCTCTCTCTCTCTCTCTCTCTCTCTCTCTCTCTCTCTCTCTCTCTCTCTCTCTCTCTCTCTCTCTCTCTCTCTCTCTCTCTCTCTCTCTCTCTCTCTCTCTCTCTGTCTCTCTCTCTCTCTCTCTCTCTCTCCTCATCGTGGGAAAACATCATGTTCATATGTAGTGATCCTGCCTGGTTGGGGGTTGTGAGGTCACACACATACACGATTTAATGCAAAGCAGAGCAGAGGGTGACCAGAGATGAGAGAGGAAGACAAGGATTCATGTGGCCCTTGGCACGCCTGCCCCCCTATCTCATTTATAATAGAAATTGAATCAGAGAGAGAGAGAGAAAGAGAGAGAGAGAGAGAGAGAGAGAGAGAGAGAGAGAGAGAGAGAGAGAGAGAGAGAGAGAGAGATGGGGGGATGGGGTGGAAGAAGTAGAAGCAGAATGGGTAAAAAAAGAAAAGAAATCCAGATCAGATCTCTCTTTTTGAATCTCCCAGAGTGATGAGCTCTGGATATTGGGCACACAGAGAGAGAGAGAGAGAGAGAGAGAGAGAGAGAGAGAGAGAGAGAGAGAGAGAGAGAGAGAGAGAGAGAGAGAGAGAGAGAGACAGAGACAGAGACAGAGAGCGAGAGAAAGAGAAAGAGAAAGAGAGAGAGAGAGAGAGAGAAAGAGAGCTAGAAAGATAGACTGGAAATGAAGAGCGGGAGAGTCAAGCAGAGAAAGTCAGAGAGAGAGAGAGAGAGAGAGAGAGAGAGAGAGAGAGAGAGAGAGAGAGAGAGAGAGACAGAGAGAGAGAGAGAGAGACAGGGAGAGAGAGAGAGAGAGAGAGAGAGAGAGACCGTGTGAGAAATGAAGAGAGGGAGAGAGGGAGAATCAAACAGAGAGAGAAAGTCAGAGAGAGAGAGGGAGAGAGAGAGAGAGTGAAAGAGGGAGAGAGGGAGGGAGAGAGTAGATAGGTACTGTACAGTGTGTGCAGCAGATAGGCTATCTGTGTCTAATTACAGTTTTTCTCAATTGGTTTTGTACATTTCTCACAACAGATTTATCATTCTCAAAACTTCTTGTTCAATTGTGACTTCCTGCTGTTACCTGTGCACATGGTAAAATACGTTTCTCGTAGTTTTCAGCATTTAGCAAATGCTTTCATCACCATGCAAATGGTTGTGTACAATTCTCAGTGTTTTTGTACATTATCAATTGATTTTGTCGTGCAAAATGCTTTGTTATGATAATCCACGAAAGATCTCACTCCCCAACACA
>NC_085862.1:6440251-6442751 GCF_034702125.1 Engraulis encrasicolus
CTTATTCTCTTGATGGTTTGCGATCTCTCCATCTTTTTCTCTGTTTTCTCTGTCTGGTGTTCTCAGTTCTCTTATTCTCCTGATGGTTTGCGACGTCCGGCGTTTGTGGGCTCGGAGAACTCTACACCACAACAAACAGCAGTCAGGTTACCGGGCGGCAATCGATCCCCAGTCATTAGGCATGTAATATGTAATATGTGGCACTGGCGCCACAGGGATCAGAAAGGCACGGCCTTATGACTGAGGAAACCCAACCTGGGCACACACACAGACACACACACACACACACACACACACACACACACACACGTAAACACACACACACACGCACGCACGCACACACACACAGAGGCACGCACGCACGCACAAACACACACACACACGCTCCTACAAAGCCAACCTGGCCCCACGCACACCACACACACACACACACAAACGCACACACACACACACACACACACACACACACACACACACACACACACACACACACACACACGCATCTACAAACCCAACCTGGCCCCACGCACACACACACACACACACAAACGCACACACACATGCACAGAAACACACACACACACACACACACACACACACACACACACACACACACACACACACACACACACACACACACACACACACACACACACACACACACACACACACACACACACACACACACACACACCCACACGCTCCTACAAACCCAACCTGGCCCCAGTGAGACAGCGGAGAGCGGGTCAGTAACACACACACACACACACACACGCACGCACGCACGCACGCACGCGCGCACGCACGCACGCACGCACGCACGCACGCACGCACGCACGCACGCACGCACGCACGCACACACACACACACACACACACACACACACTCCTCCACTCTCTTATGCTCCTCTCCTCTCATCTCATCTCCTCTCCTCCCTTCTCCCCTCCCCTCCCTTCCACTCCTCTCCTCTCCTCTCTGCCCTGCTCACCTCCCCCACCTCCTCTCCTCCATTCTTTTACACTCCTCGCCGCTCATCTCCGTACTCATCCACTCTGTCTTGCTCCTCTTCGTTGACCTCCAAACTCCACTCTGTTACACTCCTCTCTTTTTCGCACCTCCACTCCCCCCCCTCACCCCCTCCATTCTTTGTATGACCAGTGCATGTAAAGAAATTGACAATAAAACCGACTTGACTTGACTTGACTTGACTTGACCCTCACCCTCCCCTTCTCCTCCACTCTGTTACACTCCTCTCATTCCTGCACCTCCTCTCTGCCGCCTCCCTCCCCCTCCCCTCCTCCCCCCCCCCCCCCCTCCTCCACCCCCTCCTCCTCCACCCCCTCTCCTCCACTCTGTTACACTCCTCTCATTCCTGCACCTCCTCTCTGCCGCCTCCCTCCCCCTGCCCTCCTCCACACCCCCCCCTCCTCCACCGCCTCTCCTCCACTCTGTTACACTCCTCTCATTCCTGCACCTCCTCTCTGCCGCCTCCCTCCCCCTGCCCTCCTCCTCCCCCCCCCCTCCTCTACCGCCTCTCCTCCACTCTGTTACACTCCTCTCATTCCTGCACCTCCTCTCTGCCTCCTCCCTCCCCCTGCCTTCCTCCTCCTCCTCCCCTCCTCCACCGCCTCTCCTCCACTCTGTTACACTCCTCTCATTCCTGCACCTCCTCTCTGCCGCCTCCCCCCCCCCCCCTCCTGCACCTCCTCTCCTCCACTCTGTTACACTCCTCTGCGTTCAACTCCATACTCCACACTGCTTCGCTCTCTACATTCTTGACCTTCTCTTCCACTCACCCCTCACCCTCACCCTCCCCCTCCCCTTCTCCTCCACCTCCTCACCCTCCACCTCCTGCCCTCCTCCACCCCCTCTCCTCCACTCTGTTACGCTCCTTTCCGTTCACCTCCAAACTCCATGCAACTTCACTACTCTCTACATTCCTACACCTCCTCTTTGCTCTTCTCCACCTCCACTCACCCCCTTACCCTCCTCCTCCTGCCCTCCTCCCCCACACCCCCCCCCCCTCTCCTCTGCTCCCTCTGCATTGTGATTGACTCTGGCCACAGCAGCAGAACTGTGTCACTGGGAATCATGGGAAATTAGACCAGAGGGCCCGTTAGCTGGGATATAACACAGGGCCCCGCTCCTCATCCGCTCCTCATCCGCTCCTCGTCCGCTCCTCGTCCGCTCCTCATCCGCTCCTCGTCCGCTCCTCATCCGCTCCTCATCCGCTCCTCATCCGCTCCTCATCCGCTCCTCATCCGCTCCCCACAACAGTGATGTATGATGCACTCTAGAGTATGTTTCCTGGCCTCTGCTCTTAGCTCCTCTGTGTCTGGGTCTGGGTCTTACACACACACGCTCACACACACACACACACACACACGCACACGCACACGCACACGCACACGCACACACACACACACACACACACACACACGCATGCACGCATGTACACACGCGTGCACACACACACACACACACACACATAGTATTACAC
>NC_085862.1:6457751-6470251 GCF_034702125.1 Engraulis encrasicolus
TCAATCTATATCCCCCCTTCCCATTCCATTCCTCTCTCAATTATCAGTGTGTAAATCCACTCAGACAGTGTGGAAGTGCTGTGGAAATGGTAACCTGACTATGGAATATTCACACACTCGAACAGGGTGAGAGGGAAAAAAGAAGGGGATGGAGAAACAGGGTGAGAGGGAAAAAAGAAGGGGATGGAGAAACAGACAGCAAAAAATTAAGAGAGTGGAGAGAGAATGGGAGATAGAATCAGAGAGAGGGATAATTCAGACATTAAGGGATAGAAAATGATAACCAAAAGGAGAGATGGACGAAGAATGAGATAGACGCTAGAACAGGAACGTGTGTTAGGGGTTGAGTTCAGGGTTGTGACAGTGAAGAGTGAAAGAATTAGTCAAGTTCATTATATATTTTTGCTGGGTTTTTTTGGACAGTTGGAAAACTATATGAAGAGTTCAGATGCAAACCCCCCTAAGTGCCTTTTCAGAAAAGAATCTTAATTCATTTTTATTTAATAGAAGGCTATCAAAATTGCATTTTTATTTTTTTTATTTATGTAACATAACTATTTATATGTATTATCAAGTACATGAATGTACACCAAACCAACAACGGGGTTCTCTAAAAATATAGAAGTGCAGGTCTTCAGAAATGGAGTTAGGGGGTTTTGCAACTGAAGTCTGCAATATTTTTAAAAAGTATATTGTATAAGCAATCAGAAAAACAATGTTTGCATTTCCACAGATGTCTGAATGGCGGGCATCTTCAATTTTTCAAAATGGCGTCCGATTTTTTTTTTTCTTTGTGAATTATCAGCTTCTGAATAAGCTAGAACATTGCTACAGTTCCAGGGTCAGGGTATTGATGTATCGTATTTACAAGTAGATGCATGTCTGTCAAGCCCACCATTTTTACGACCTGTTTACAATGTCCGTGCGTCCCTCTGTTTGTCTCTCCTTTCGTACTCGCCTTGTGCTTATGGCCTTGAGATGCGAGGTAACGTTATTGACACAAACTAGACTGACAGACGGCCGTGTTTGCGATATCTGCGACCGCCATGTTACTCCGGATTTTACTCCAGACTTTGCACTGCAAATTAACTGTATTGCTGTAGCCTTAAGTCGGGGAAATCTGCACGGAATTTGTGTTATTTGCGGTCTAGTCTCTACGTGAAGCACATTAACTGACTGTATGAAAGTTAAATAAGGCAGCTATGTTATTGTCTACTCTGTCTCCTATTTTTTCTTGCATTGGCAACGCATGCTGATGCAGTCGCCTCTCGTTTTAAAACACTGCTGAGAAACACACTCCTAACCTTAACTTTGAGTAAAGTAAATCAAATAAATTGCAGCTTATTATACCCGTGCATGCATGATGACTACCCAATATACACGTAAAAAAAACAATGGAAGAATTGTCTATCGTAACCTCTACCGTCTCTTGATAGCCTACAATGTTAAGTTTGTGGTAGGCTACTGATGACTCCTTTATTGGAGTGAGGAGGTAGGTGTAAGGAAATGCGAAAATCCTTCCCAAAACATCTTGTTGTACAACTAAAACTGTTGTTGGCAGCTGAGTTAGTCTGAGGTAAGATGTCAGTGCTGTGCCCTGATATCGGCCTACTGTGTAGAACGCCAACTTGATTGTTTTCTCCAATGGGTACGGCGCAAGGACGGTAGGTTAGATAGTCCGGACAGATGGTCACCCTAACTACAAGACACAGTGACAAATTAAGTAATACATTGGTGTTATTGATATTGTTAATGCCCATACTAGCTGTCACTAACTGGTGCTGGTGATGGTGGTGGAGTGTAAGGGTGGTAGTTTTGTTTGCTGTTTGATCAGGTTCTAATCATGAGTGAGTAGCATCAAGGTGAACAAGACACAAGGTGTCAAGCCCTGGAGCCCACTAACTGGAAGCTGTGTATTCTATGCCAGTCTGGTGTTGCCAAGAAGGATGGTCTGGTCCAGAATCCAAGATTAAAACCCCTACGGACATGTACTGGAGGTAGTTCAAGAAAGGGCCTACCTGAGTTATGGTGTCTATATTAAAGTCAGTTTAAAATAGTTCAGTACCTACAGTATACATCAGTCTTATCCATCTTACCTGTCTGCTGTGATGATCCAATTTGAATGCCAGTGTTTGTCAGCTTTTGGTCTGTTCTGATTGTTGTTTAGGTGCAGTAGCACCACCCCCACTTCCATTGGGGGAAGAAAAACAACCCCCACAGGTTCAGTAAACAACTCTTTTTATAGTTTAAAAAGCAATTATTACATAGGCTTACACACATACACATCTCCTTCTTTACAGTCTCACTCTGTGCAATACATTAACTATAATGGCCCGTGTACATCAGGCGCTCCCTTATCTACGCGACCCAGGTAGCTGGGGTGGTTGAAGAAGTTTCACCATGAATTTGTTTTATTCGCTCTGGATGCTGCACTGACATGTTTCTTTCAGCTAATCACATAACGGCTCTGCCTTGACAGCTTGGGACATTCCTCGATATGAACGTTCCAATTGTTCTTTGCCGAACCGCGTCATAGCGAATTTAATAGCTTGGTCTAGTTTAATGGCTTGGTTGAGTTTAATGGTCAAAATTGGTCGCTCAAGAAGCTTTGCTCCTGGCGAATTTGCTCTGGTAGCTTTATTCACCTTCCCTCCATAGAGAAACAATGACTTCCGCTGCGCAGGTCACTTAGTTCGCCTTCGATGTACACGGGGCTGAACACTTTACAAATGAATCTCTAAATTAATCACTCACACAAATGTGCATTTCCATGATTTTTTTAGTTACAAGTTGGATTGAGCACTACATCATTCATTTGAGGAGTTTGATCATGATATTAGAGAATTATTCTCACAATGCCAAGAGGATTCGGGGAATGATTTTAGTAAAAGGATAGCAGAAGGAAGTAGGATTTAAAACACAATATTCTATGGGATAGAACTAGGGTGTGTGTTGAAAGGTTTAGACTAGCTCAAATGGTGAAACACTTTTACAGGCATTTCCTGTAAAAGGAGAGACATACTGTATTTTGCCAGTTCTGCTGTGAGATTCTGGCTCGGTTCAAGTTCAAGGGCTGAGGTGCAGTACCCATTTGTAGTGCTTTGAAGACCTGACTATGCCCACAGGGCAAAGTGATGCTGCGTCTTGACAGAAGCAACGCACATGTGTGTGTGTGTGTGTGTGTGTGTGTGTGTGTGTGTGTGTGTGTGTGTGTGTGCCTCTTATTCAGATCAATCATTACAGCTTTCATTGACAGGATTATTTAACCTGACAGTGATTGCATAATGTATACAGTAGTGAAAATAATCTACATCAAAAACTTGATATGAATGTACTGCATGTGTATGTTTTCTCTGCTGTATATGTGCTGTAAATGTAGTTTTCGGTAACACTTTACAATAACTACCCAAAAAAGATTAATAAACACTTTATTAGCATTTCATTATAATTAACATTTAACAAAGCATTTACAAATGTTTGTAAATGAGTAAGAACCAAACTATGTCATCACAGTGGAGTGGAAATCAACGTCTACTGTGTGAGTTGTATGTGGTTTCATACCTTCTGGTCTTTAGAGGATAAACTTCCAGGACCGATAGGACTGTGCCGTGTCTGTTGTGTTCACATAGTATTTCTTGCCCATGTATAAACATTTGTAAACATTTTGTTGATAATTAGTTCATTATTTATAAAGCGTTTATAAAGCTTTTTTGGGGGTATTTATTGTTAAGTGTTACCAAGTTTTCACACAGTCTTTTCTCTTAATGACTTCAGTTGTCCATGTGATATTCCACATGGTCGTTGGCAAATTGGAGGATGTTCTTGAGAGCATAGAGAAGCAGAGTGTCTACATCGTTGCTCAGCTCCCCCTCCTCATGGTAGTTCTTCACCGGGTAAATGAAGTTCATGGGGACACCCAGCTTGTTCTCGCACAACAGCATCTGAACGAACACACTCACACACACGCGCACACACACACACACGCACACACGCACACAGATGGGTTATTTTAGCTATATGTGACATGTGATAATTTTTTATTTTCAATACTTCAAAAAATCAACCAGCTTTCAAAATAAGATGCATCCAAAAAAACTGGAATGGGAGAAGAGCTGCACCATGTGGCTTCGAACCCGGGTCTCTGGGGATACTAAATGGGGTCAGAACTCTTGAAACAGTCAGAGCTCACTCACAATCCAAGTAGAAGTGTACACACAAACGCATTCACACACACGCGCGCGCGCACACACACACACACACACACACACACACCTTTTCTTTGATCTTCTTGCTCCTGTAGATCATTTTCAGGTCTTTGTTGACTTCAGGACAGGCTTTATCCACCATTGTCATCAAAATAACTTGAGGGATTTCTACAGGAAGTACAGAGTTCTTTCATTTATGTCTAAAATGTCTTTCTTAACATATATCAACGAGACACATTTTCAGAACTCAAATGCTTCATTAAATTATTTTTTGAAACATGATTGATAGTGAATTAGGGATGCAAACGATTAACTTTAATCGATCAATGTGTTAATCGATTAAAAAACATTAATCGCAATTAATCGACAATTCGACCTACAAGAGACCCAGGTGAAATGGGCATGTGATGAGTGTGTGTGAAGAGGGGTGTGAACAGTGTTGCCAGATGTGTGTGACCAAATCCCGCCCAAAAGGTTCTCAAAAACCACCAAAATGCGCTAAATTCCGCCCAAATTCAACAAATTACATTGACTTCTATGGGCCCAAAACGTCTTAAAAAAACGCCAAATGGCCAATTTTTCCCGTTTTTGCCCGCCGATGCTCATCCCAAGTAGCCCAATTGGGCGGGCACCCGCCCAATCTGGCAACACTGGTTGTGAATAGTGGGAATATTTAACCCTATCCAGACTGGGGGGGGGCTAAAAGTGCCCGCACCAACTTTGATGTCGTATAATTCCTTAACAACTTAAGCTATGACTACGAAACTTGGTGACTTTTCCTACAATTTTGCTGGCTACAGTTTAGTACCAAAAGATTTTGTTTATAATCTTTTACGTTGCCATGGCAACGGTTTTCTGACAGGTATGTCTGACCGAAAATCACTGATCTAAGTCTCATTATTGTTCCTTTTTCATATTTTTTTGTTATTTCCATTAGCATCAGACAACGTTGTGATCATTAAAGTGGTCTGAAGCATATAATCATAAAAATACATTATGGCGAGATTTTGGGCATTATAATCAGATGATGTCATAATGACGTCATAATACCAGATAATGACACAAAAATTATGTCATTCATAGATGTCCATATGTAGATCATCTCCCCAAAGTTTGGTGGTCATACCGTATTCCGTTCATGAGTTATGAGGGGGGGAGGGGGGGGGGGGGGGGGTCCCCCCCCACCCCCCCACCCCAAGGCCCAGGAATGCCAAAAAAGCCCAGTCTGAATAGGGTTAAATCACCTTTGGATTAAAGAATTGAAATAGAATTAATTTAAATGTGGTATTTTATCTCAAATTCTAATAAAACTTTTAGATTTTTTTTAGAGAAACATTGAGATTTCGGGGGGAAAACGCCACTTATCAATTAATCGTAAGTCGATTGATAAGGCTATCAACTAATGATTAATGAATTAATCGATAATTTGCATCCCTATAGTGAATTAATAAGAGGATATGCAGTGCATACTCAGTGCAGTGGCTTTCAGTCTGATTTCCCGGAGTTTTTGGATGACAGTATGGACCTGGTCACCATTCATCACGCCAATTTTGTCTCCAGGTAAGACACTGACCAGGCAGTGGACTTTATCGTTCAGGGTCGGGCAACTGTTGTAGAATGCGTCCTCTTTTTGCAGAGAGCCTTCAGGGTTAAACTGAATAACACAGAGGATAGTAGAAGACTCATCACACAGGGAATTAAGGACATAATTGTTATTATTTCATTTAGAAACTACTGTTCAAAACACTTTGTGTGTCTTACAGAGTATCCATCTTTGAGATGACCCTCCAAAGCCAGCACAAGGTCATCAGTACGAGCCCCAGCTGCCTCTGCATCTTCCAATCCCATGATGTCACTGATAACAAAAGGCAGGATCTTCCCGTCTTTATCTCTCAATTTTATTGTTCTAAACTATAAAGAAAACATGATATCATGAATATCGTTTTCAGTGTACCAGCATGCTACATGCTACACGGATCCATTGACTTTCACTAGCTTAGCGACATATTCCCTCTTTTAACTTGTCTTAAAGCAAGACAACGCTTAGCATGAAAAATAAGACACTTAACCACCAATGTTCCCTCTAAGCTGCGCGACTGCGCAATTGCGCACTGCTCTCACGTCCTCAGCGCAGAGCAAATCCATGCAGCGCAGGTAAAACAAGGCGGCAAATTTGTGTGGAGAGGCAGTTGATTGTTGTCCGAAATTTCCACTCATTGTAGCTTTATAACATCCAATCGAAATAAAACATATTCTTTAGATATGAAACATCAATCTTACAGCAGTTTAAGCGATCACACTAGACGCGGACTTCTGCTTACAATCAGCATTGCGCCTCCAGCTACTTGATCAGACAGAGCGCTTATACGCCGCGCTTCGAATGCTGATCTTTAAAACGGTGACCAGACAACGTTGTAACAGCTGTCACTCGCAGCCTAATCTACGGCGTTCGGTTGAATTTTGACCTTTAACACAACCGAACGCCGTAGATTAGGCTGCGAGTGACAGCTGTTACAACGTTGTCTGGTCACCGTCAAAGCTATGACAGGCATCCATTAAAATCGGTCCAGATGCTCGACACCGTTATCAACATTCATATCAGATTCACGATAGAGCTCTAGGAGAGCTAGAACTTGTCTTCTATCCATTATACAGAGATGGATTTAGGCTTTTTGTGAAGGCTACTTTTTTTGAATGGGCAGCTTCAGTCAAAGTGGGCCACCTTATCAGGTTAAGTGGGCCGGTTAAATAAAAAAAGAGAAAAAGTAAATAATTCATCATTACTTTCGAAGCTAAAACACAATGCTGTACAGCCACATGTCTCTGGACAATGTTCATCCAATTTTTTCACTTTTTCTGTCTCCTATCTTTTCATATATATTAATTTCATTTCACCTGCCATCTTGCCTCATCTTTTTTTCGAAAGTGTACACAAACATAGCTATCTCCAGCTAGCTATCTCCAAACAACAGCAAACACCCATTAGTTATAATGGCGGCCCACTTTAGCTGAAGACGCGAGGCCCACTTTACCATAGGGGGTTAAAGTCATTTGGGCCACCAAAATAAACCTTTTTTTCTTAAATTAAGTTAATATATCAGACTACCACTATTTGATCTGATTTATACAACCAAGACTGATAACATGAGCATTTTTTTTTAATCTGTAGGCATGTTTTAAAATAACTATATGATCCTTATAATATTCAGCCAGATTTGACATGCCAACCTACTTACCATGCAGTTTCTTCGCGCAAACAACATTTGAATTACTGCCCCTTCCACAATAACAACCAAAAAACAATCAAATTAAGTGTTACTTGTCAAGCACACTTATGGCAACAATTTAATATCCTTTTTAGACATTGGCTCTCATTTCCATAGGCTCTGGGACCTCGAAACCTTAAGCGGCCCACTTTGGCTGATGGCCCACTTTAGCTGATGTCACCCTACTTTCTTTCCAACATCTTACAAATGTAGGCCTAGCCTACAATATATTGATGTTGGTGGGTTGATGATTAAGTAATAATCAAGATTTGGAAACATTACTTAACGGATTTTGTAATATTCACTATAGTGAATGACAATATAATCAACATATTATGAAGCATCAATGTTACCCCTAAAATGGAGGGGGATGGGAGGTCCGACCCGCTCACCAAGGTTATTGGCTCTGCTCAGTGATATAGTGCATTTGCTCAGGCACCGAAAAAATTAGAGGGAACATTGTTTACCACCTTTATAAACCCCAGCCAACGGTTTTAACTGTATTAAGCTCCAAAATAGTGGTATACCCCTTCAACAATTCAAAAAGGCAAATTCTGTGACATCCATTAGAACAACACCTCACCTCCTTGGTGAAGACTGTGCCATAGCAAGCATCAACGAAAGCTGCTTGAACCATGCGACCCTTAATAGGCGAGTACATCTATGCAAAAAAAAGACCTAACCCCAAAAAAATTGATACAAAAGGTTTTTCAACTGATTTTGTTACCTCTAAGTGTCCTTAATAACATACTAAAATCTAGGAAAATCTGACTTCAGGAAAGGTGTCATTTTCAAGATCAAAGTTTTTAAAAATAAAGGTTACTACATGATAATTACATTGGCATGAACTAACATGTTTTCAGAATCTGTTTGTTTGGAGTGCTGTTTGGGTGGATAAAGACACTACTGATGATAATATCCATGTGCTGTTTGTCAGGGCACATCATCAGTGATGAATCATGGTGTCACTAGGTATTTTGGGTCTTTCAGCAGCTGAACTGAATAGGCAGGAGCCACTACATGTGTAAGTAGAGGGCAAGGTGAAACGGTTGGTACTGGAGACAGACAATGTCCTGAAAGGACATAGGGCTTTAGCATAGCTTTCAGGTAAGCCAGAGTAGGGCCTGTTGTAGCGTCATAGGCAAGGGCCAGGGCCTTGTATTCAATTAGGGCATGAGAAAGAGGACATGACTGGGAAACTGAGGCTATGTGGTCAGAGAATGATAGATGGTCATCAACGATGACACCTAGATTTCTTGTGGCCTTATTTGAGGCAACAGTAGCAGAATCCATATTGAGCTCGATATCATGGAAACCTAAATCTTTGGCTGGGATCATCAGCAGTGCATTTGGGCGAGGCTCAACTGAAGGTTGCATTCCTTCATACTTGTGGATAGTTCAGAGAGGCAAGCGGAAATGTGTGTGACCGTGGAGTCATCTGGCACAAAGTAACTGTGCCTCATCGGTGTAACAGTAGTATGAGAAGCTGTGAGAACAGATGACATGGCCCAGTGATGTGGTGTACATGGCAAATAGGAGTCCCAGCACCAGCCCTTAGGACACCTCTGTGGAGAGGCTATGATTTGAGGACAGCTGACCTTGCCCTTGATACATGCTAACAATGATACCACCAGACTCAAAGAATGTCTGGAAGAACTTGAGACACATAAAACTCAATTATTTATCTAAGAGAGATGTTAAATAATCATGTTTTGAAAAAAAAAATGCTAGCTGGTGTGTCTGCACAAAGATTTTTAGATTTACTACAAAACAAAAAGAGATGTCCATTATCTCTTCTGAAGATATCTTCTGGCTTACAAGAAACAAAATAAAAGAGTAATTTTGAGCTTGGCTTTTTCAGATTTTGAGGTTTTGCATTTTGAAATTTAATGCATATTTAATTAGATATAGTCCAATTACCATATTAAAACATAACATTTCAGAAAACTTGCAATACATTTTTTTCTCACAAATATGTGAGTAATCACCGGATTAAGTTTCATGGTGATATCGGCAAGCTACATTTTTTGGCCTATTCACCTGGAGTGTCTCTTGACCCTTATAATAAGCCTATGGCAGCCATGTTGAAAAAAACTCATTTCCCAAAGTCAGATTTTACTAGATTTTTAGTATGTCGTTTAGCAGGTCCAATAGTAATTGAATCCATAAAAAAAACCTTTTGTATCAATTTTTTTGGGGTCAAACCCTAAATGTACTCGCCTATAAAGACACTTGCAATGGAGCTGATTGTTCCTTTGACTGAAAAAAAACAGTACAATAAAATAAAACTTTGTCCAAAGACCATGGTCCATCTTTGATGTCCTGGGTCTATGATAAATTTACAGAGCTGATGCTTCATCTTAGTTAATCATTGATCCTACTGTCTTCGGTTGCATCTCGTCGTGATACAGCACTTTTTTAATCATATGAGAAATTAGCATTTACCGCAATCTCCTTAAGAGGAGCCATGTTTGTTTGTTTTATCAATCTTTGCATTGAGACAGTTTTTGTAGTTTCTTTTGACATGTGACAATGGTCACTCACATCATAGCTAGATCTAATCAGAGGCCAACAATAAATCTTCCCAAAAGATGATTTTATGTGATTTTCTCTACATAGAACAGAAACAAAAGTGAAAGTGTTGATTACTTCTCCTCTGAGATTGCTGTAATTACCCAACCTTTAAAGAATTTAGTTGTAAGCAACCATAGAAACTAGCTTACCTCTTTGACCAACATGCCCTAGATGAATTACCTGGATTCACTGTCAGAAGTACAAAAATCAGTTAGGCATTTCTGATTTATGACTTGCATCCATGGAGATTAAATACTAACCTTGACTTACCAACTGGGCACTCCTAAATGCTACCAATGCCATGCCAGTAGCCAGGGGTTCAAAATCTTTCTGTCACTTCCTGTAGATTCTACAGAGTCTCTACTTTCAAATGGCACCAGTCACTTCCATGATAGGTCAAAGTATGCGGACACAGGAACCATTAAAGTTGACGTTGTGCAAAACCTTAAAATAAAGTCCCTAAGCTTAAGAGGCTAGCTTGGTAGTCAGCAAGAGATCATTCACAAGCAACTACTTAGCAAAGACAGCTCTCCAACCTCCCAGCGGAATAAACAGACTTGCCTGACATTGGTGATGGCAGATAATAGCCTAACTCTGAAGTTAATGTCTTTAAATTGTATCATTTTGAGTGATAGAAGCTAGCTGAACTCAGGTAGGACCTTGTTTCCCTCTTATGCCCGCCATGGCAGGAAGCAAAATAATTTACTTTGAGTCTGATGCCATTTCATAGCTTACCATACTGTAGCTATATATTGTGGCTTTCTCCGAGCATTACATTAATCTGGGTTTACTGTCTGATGATCGCTAGCTATACTTTACTTTTCAACATCAAGCAAGAGGCAGTTTTGAGCT
The DNA here is from genome assembly GCF_034702125.1 of Engraulis encrasicolus. Lineage (NCBI taxonomy): Eukaryota > Metazoa > Chordata > Actinopteri > Clupeiformes > Engraulidae > Engraulis > Engraulis encrasicolus. The sequence goes on from NC_085862.1 coordinate 6,468,649, forward strand.
CATGTAAACTTCTTAGTCAGGTTCATTATGATTTTTTGGAGAAAACCAATGTTTCCATTTGCACAGGTGTCTGCATGGTGTCCGAAAACTCTATATTTTGTAATTTCTCAGCTTCTGAATAAGCTAGAACATTTTAACCGCTAAACCTACATTTAATGTTCACAAACATTTTACTACCACATTAATTTATTTGAACTGGTGATTTATATAAATAGTATCTACAAGTACATGCGTGTCGTGTCAAGCCCACCGTACATTTTGAAAAATCCAAGATGGCCACCATGCAGACACCTGTGCAAAGGGAAACATTGGTTTTCTAATTGCTTAGATAATGTATTTTTCAAAAATATATAGTTTTCTGATTGTTTACACAATATACCTTTAAAAAATCCAAACTTAATGAACCTGACTAAATGAGAGAACAAGAAACAGATGAAGAGAGAAAGACAGCAATGGCAGCTGACACACACACGCACACGCACACACACACACACACACACACGCACACGCACACGCACACACACACAGCCTACCTCAGGGGTGCTCAATAGGTCGATCGCGGTCGACCAGTCGATCGCGGAGGCAGTATTGGTAGATCGTACAGTAGGAGGACACTTAAAAAAAAAAAAAAAGTTTCCTAGGAATAAACCTACCCAGAATCTGACAGGCTAACTCCAGGCGTCTACACTGTAAATAGCTTGTAAACACAACGACGTCTTCAGATAAGGAGGATAACTGTCAAGCGCCACACTCAAACTCTTAATAAGTCATAACATCGGTGCACAAAATTGGACGGCACGAGACGTTTGCCGATACCGTGCGCTATATGTTCAGTTAGTACAGGCAGCGTCACCGCTCAAAAGGAACAGCCAGAGCTGAAAACAACAGCCCGAACACCGGCAATCCCCTGCTTCCCCCACCCCCCCTTTTAAACAATGCTATGAGAAGTGCAGGCAAGATGTAATTCCCGCATTGAGCGTGGAGTTAGCTACTTCGATTTCATAGGCACACGTGCGAGGGGAGAGTGAATGCTGTGTGCCTGTTTAACCTGAGTGCAGGCGCGTCTTTTCAAATGGTCTGTTCAGCGCGGCCGCTAGACAGAGAGCGCGCTTTTCGGTCCATTCAGTAGATGTCTCCTTGTTTATTTTTTGGAACTAGGGATGTCTGTAACGTCCACGAAGACAATAGCATCCACGTGAAAACGCCAAACGCCCGCAAACCGCTGTTCTGTTTACTTCTCACAGCGGCATTAAAAAAGTTCTCCATGAAATCCCAAACCAACATCACTTCAAATAGGTGACCCCAAGCATGCACACATGAAATAACACTTCAGGGAGGGAGAAAATCGCTCTGCACTCATATTAAAGTGAAAAGGGGATTACATAAAATCTGTCCAGAAACCAAGAGGGCACATCAATAACAGTCTTCATTAATATTATGTTCATTTATGAAAATTAAATGTATCATAGGCTAAACTTGATTGCCTACTATGGTCTCCCTTTGTGATCAAAAACGTAATTTACAGTAGGCCTAGGCCTAAATAAGGTCTGTTTGAGGCTGTTATTCACCACTGATTCACCTTTCATTGTTGATGTGTATTCAT
>NC_085862.1:6492751-6502751 GCF_034702125.1 Engraulis encrasicolus
CACACACACATGCACACGCACACGCACACGCACACGCACACGCACGCACACACACACACACACACACTCTCTTGCTCCCTCTCCTCATGTTCTCATGTGCATGTCCTTCCTCCTTGCCTTCTGTTGAAACATTCCTAATTGATTTTTTCAGAGAGACACAATTACAATGCAGATAACAATTCTATAAATTTAAAAACAGCCCATTTACAGGCAAATTCAATTTATTTATTACATTAATAAAAGGGGAAATTCCGAAACAATTTTTGTTGTAATTGAATGTAAAATATTCACAATAGCAAATGCTAAAAAAAATAATTGTAGCCAAATAAAACAGTAGGACCTATTTTTAAAAAACGCAACCTTGAGTGCTGTAGAACTTCTCTTCCTGGACTAAACCTGAGAGCCAATACACTGATGAGCACCAAGGAAAAAGGTGAAGACCCAGAAACAGTCCAATTATCTGCTTGTGTTTCAAAAAAAATAATGTTGACGACTGTGGTTCTGTGATGATTAAATATTAATCAACTGTCTGAAGGAGGTGCAGTACGTAGGGTAGAGTGGACAAAATAGTGTTGCTTTTTGTTTTTGGTCTTTTATTAACTTAATTATTTTTTTATGATAGGACAGACAGAGAGTGACAATGAGCAAGTGGGGAGAGAGATGGGTAAGGTTTGGCAAAGACCCCGGGCTGGAACCGAACACAGGTCGGACGGAAAATAAAAGTGTTTCGGCTGGTTTGGCATCCCGTCTTGCACACAGTAGATGACAGTGATGATCACACAGGCTCTGGCCAGCAATGTGAATCTGCTTTACAACACCGCCCTCTAGAGGCAATGTAGAATAGTGCTTTTGCCCTTTACAGGAAGCGGGGCATCTCTTGACCCCAATGTCAGCGTGTGTACCTGTTAGACCAGTGGTTCTCAACCTTTTTTGAACAAACGTCCCCTTGACCTCATCCTAAGTCTCCCAACGCCCCCTTGACCTCATGATAAAGCTGTCAACACCCCTCTTAGCATTAAAAAAATGGAATGGACTAATGCCCCCAATGACATCTACGTACTGCCCCCTCTCCACTGCATCCTTCTCAACGCCCCCCTGCGGGTCCCCAATGCCCTCTGTGGGGCTGTACCACCCCCGTTGAGAAACACTATGTTAGAGCAACAGCCCGCGTTTATCAAAAAACTGCACTTACAGCTTTCACAAGGTAGTCTACTACAACACAAGAGACCTGGACAACCAGGAACATAACACGTTTGTTCCAGCCATTTGAATTTCAAATCGGCTAATTCTTCACCTTTGATTCAGTGGAGAAAGTGGAGTGAAATCACCTGCACCTTTTTTGATGAAAATACCCTGGTGACTTGCAATATGTGGTACAACATAACATCACAAACATTGAATATACATTGGCCATCACAAGCAAACGCATATATTACATGCAACAGCCTGTGCCAGTGAATAACACTGAATGTGTATCGAATGCAAACAGACAACTACGGTAACCACAATCTGCTGCCCCCACCCAGGATGCAGGACCAGGTCCTCCCTCCCCTGCCCAGTGTTTCTCAACACTGGGGTCAGGACTCGATTTGGGGTCGACTGGTATTCAAATGGGGTCCCCTGAAATGTCTGAAAGTGTGTGAGAAAACAAGACAGATAAATATTACTAATTAAGTAAGGGTTAACGTTCGGCGAGAGGGTCGCTACCGTGGAATAGCAGCACGACAGAGAGAATCTTTAGACCCCGACGCGGAGCGGAGGGGTCTTATTCTCTCTGAAGTGCTGCTATTCCACAAAGCGACCGACTCGCCGAAAGTTAACCCGCTTATTATATGGATATACTTAAATGATTCACACACGGCGGGGACATTTCTTTAGGCCTATTTAATGTTAAGTCTATTATAGTTTTTAATGTCAAAAGACTGTTGCTGTGCCGTTGTGGAACACCGCTAGGCAACAGCTAGGTAGCCAGGACAACAGGTGTTGTCTATCACAGCAGCTGATTAGAGTCTTGTTGAAAAGTCGCCTTGTTGCCATTGACAGCGGTCTGTTATAGACCAACCCGTCCGTTATCGAAAAATAACAGACGTGCGAACGTTGGGGAGCCCCGTTGAAATGAATGGAGCATTCGACCGATGACGTCACACCATATAATAATGTAAAATAACTACTCAAGATTCTCTTTGAAACACTACTTACAATCCTAGATCATCACAAATATCTACAGGTTTAATAACCTACAAGTTATGTATCTCAGTCATGTTTTCTTTTTTGTTGTGGAAAAAATATTGTATGGAGTCCCCAGAAATTTAGGATTTCAAAATGGGGTCCCATCATGCCAATAAAGGTTGTGAACCACTTCTCTTCCCCAGCCCAATGCCCTGTGCTCCTGCTGCCTGCCTGGCCCTCTGGTTGTAGTCATGTATACGACCTGTCTGACCTGACAGCCCCAAACACAGCAGGTGGCTCACACTCACATGACGCCTTAGCAATCAGATTCACTATCAGAATCAGAATCAGAATCGGAATCAGAATTAGAATCTGCCTCTGGATGAGAAATAGAGTTTCGTATCACTTTGATTGATCAAGTGGTCTCAATAAGAATTCGACTGAGGCAGATGATAAAAATCAGAAAAGAAAATAAATTCTAAGATAAATATTCAAATAAAATAAATATGAAAAAACATGTATAAACACAGTTTTTGTAGATCAAGAGATTGCTTGTGCTTTTTGGCTGTTTTTGAGAGGGCCAGACAGACAAACAGACACAAATAGACAGTCAGACTGCAGTCAGACAGACAGGAAGACAGACAGACAGGAAGACAGACAGGAAGACAGACAGACAGGAAGACAGACAGACAGGAAGACAGACAGACAGGAAGACAGACAGACAGGAAGACAGACAGACAGGAAGACAGACTCTTCAGCCCTTTAAAAGTGTGTGATAGAGATGAATCGGGGGCTGCATCAGGCCGTGCGCTGTGCTACACTTTATCTATATAGTATTGATGTTTTGTGAGAGTGGATACGAGCACTTCATCAAAGACCTTTCATCAGCCACACATCACAAGCTGGAGTAGACATCACATCACGTCACATCAAGCACTCTAATTCTCCCAGACGAGACGCCAGACGATATTTACCCTCAACTCCACATTTTATCAAGTGTCTCCTCAGCCCTCTGTTGCCTCTCTGTTGTCTTATTGATGTTTAGCAAACACACACACACACACACATGCATGCACGCACGCACGCCTGCACGCACACACACACACACACACACACACACACACACACACACACGCACACGCACACAAACAAATACACACACTCCACGCGCACGCACGCACACGCACGCACACGCACACACACACACGCGCACACACACACGCACACGCACACGCACACACACACAACTAAGGACAGACTCTCCCAGTTGCTCAACCTCAGCTGTCCGTCCGGGCGGTCGGGTCGGGTCAGTGCGGTGACACTTGACTCTGCCTTGACCGTATCAATAGTCCATGACTCTGCAGCAGTGTTGCCAGATGTGTCTGACCAAATCACGCCCAAAAGCTTCTCAAAAACCGCCAAAATGCGCTAAATTCCGCCCAAATTCAACAAATTACATTGACTTCTATGGGCCCAAAATGGCTGAAAAAAACACCAAATGGCCAATTTTCCCCATTTTTACCCGCAGACGCTCATGATTGGCAACACTTATCACATCACGTCACATCAAGCACTCTAATTCTCCCAGATGCCAAAGCCAGACGATATTTACCCTCAACTCCACATTTTATCAAGTGTCTCCTCAGCCCTCTGTTGCCTCTCTTGTTGAAGTTTAGCAAACACACACAGGCATGCACGCGCAAGCCTGCATGCAGACACACACACACGCACACACACACACACACACGCCTGCATGCACACATGCACACATGCACGCACGCCTGCACGCCGGCACGTTCACACACATACACACAGACACACACACACGCACATGCATGCACGCACGCCTGCACGCACGCGCATACACACACACACACACACATACACACATACACACACACATACGCGTGCGCATGTATGCACGCACACACACACACACACACACACACACACACACACACACACACACACACACACACACACACACACACACACACACACACACACACACACACACACACACACACACACACACACACACACACACACACACACACACACACACACACACACACACACAAACACTCACTCCCTCTACTCATGGTGAGTTGCTCAACCTCAGCTGTCGGGTCAGGCTGGTCGGTGACACTTGACTCTGGCTTGCCTTGACCTTATCAATAGTCCATGACTCTGCAGCCAAGTCATTGCTGAATGGATATGCTCAGGCAGCTTTAATTGAAAATGGACACTGTGAAAAGAAAACCGAGCAGCTGTTGACACCCACAGACAGACCTTGCTGTGCGCCCAGCCAGGCTCCATGGCTGCTTAGGGCCTTACCTGTGGATGAATATTTCAATTGAAACCAGAACTGTTTGGACACACTGGCTGGTGGTAATTGTTTTTTTGTTGTCTTGTAGTTATTCATTTTTTTTCTCCTTCTCTTCTCTCTATTTGCAGCATCAAGGCGTGATGGTCAATTCACGGAGGTCGTCACATCTGCACTGCAGCACTTTTAGAAACTTGGGGGTGTCGTGCCGAAAAGCGAGTGCCTGCCAGAACACGAGTGCCCTCATTGAAACCAATGGAAACCGATGACCAATTTTTCAGATAGTTTTTACCCATTTTTGCAGATAAATCTGACACAATTTAAGATGGAAAGCCTATCAATAAAGCATCTACATTCCTTCTGGAAGTATTACAAAGAACTGGTTACAATTTCAGTATTATTTCCATGAAAGAATCGAAGAATTGTCATAACAAATGTTACAGTTTCATTCAAATAGCTCATATTAAGTGCAGGACGAGTAATGTTTCATAAGCATATTTTTAGTTAATAAATTATGTAATTCATTCTGCAAGAAATTGTATAATTTTCTCTCAAAAAATGTCATTGGTTTCAATGAGGGCACTCGTGTTCTGGCAGGCACTCACTTTTTGGCACGACAGGGGCCCTGGGAGAAATATAGACGTGGGGCCCTCTTGAATCATTTGTGGTGGCAAGTGTGTGTATGTATATTTCGAAAGCGCTTTAAGACAATATTAGGTGTGATATTGCGCTATATAAATACAGGGCAGCCGTGGCCTAGTGGTTAAAGAGTTGGTCTTTCAATCCAGGGGTTGCCAGTTCGAATCCCCCCTGACCTCTCCCTACATCTCCGTCCATGGCTGAAGTGCCCTTGAGCAAGGCACCTAACCCCACATTGATCCAGGGACAGTAACCAATACCCTGAAAATAGTAGTTGTAAGGCTTTGAATAAATGAAAGCGTCAGCGAAGTGTAATGTATTGTATTGTATTGTATTTACCATGGTGATGCCAACAGCTTGGGCCCCCCTAAAGAGGGCAGATTAAGTGGGGCCCTAGCCAATTGCCTAGTTTGCCTATTTGCAAAACTGGCTCTGTTTGGAGAGAATACAACAACTGATGGTAGACAATAATGGGCACTGTGGAGGACGGTTCTACCTATGGGGGGCCCTCATGAATTACTTTTAGTAGTACTGTATTGACTCTGGTGGGGCTGAATGTCAGGGGGCCCATAGAGAGGGCAGATATTGGTGGGGCCCTAAGCAATTGCCTAGTCTGTCTGACAAAGCCCTGATGAAGACCAATGCGGTCGAATCATGTTGGCTCTTATAATCATGTTTTAGCCCTAAGATAATTAAGGCTTTTTAATGCACTTTCTCTTTTTCACCTGGAGTTGCCTGGATTTTCCCTTTTTTATTGAATTGGACTGACCCCCTTCATCTAAGAGCACCCAACAAATATACTTAAAGAAGATACTGCGACTTTTATGAGCTACCAGCCATTTTGTGTTTTACTGCCTAGTCTGTCTATTACATCTGCGTCTGCACCTTTGTGTTGAACACAACCAATTATTGCTCTACTCTACATACACACGCTCTACACATGAGTCTGGTCAACGAGGGGAGACTGAAGACAAAAGAAAGCATGCTACATGTTGGGGGCCCATATAGAGGGCAGATTTGGGGGTGCCCTAGCCAATTGCCTAGTTTGCCTATTGGTAAAACCGTCTCTATGTCTGCACCTTTGTACGGTATTCAACCAATTATTGCTCTACTCTACTCTACATACGCATGCTCTACACACGAGCCTGGTCGACGAGGAGAGATTAAAGACTAAAGTGCGCCTGCCACATGTAGCAATGCTGTAACGACAACGTGAATACGCAGGGGAGAACATTTGGAGAACCGGCTCTATGTCTGCACCTTTGTGTTCAACCAATTATTGCTCTACTCTACTCTATACGCATGCTCTACACACGAGCCTGGTCAACGAGGAGAGACTAAAGACTAAAGAAAGCATGCCACATGTAGGGGGCCCATATAAAGGGCAGATATTGGTGTGGGGCCCTAGCCATTTGCCTAGTTTGCCTATTGGTAAAACCGTCTCTACGTCTGCACCTTTGTGTTCAACCAATTATTGCTCCACTTTACATAATGCACGTTCTACCCATGAGCCTGGTCGTTCAACCAATTATTGCTCTACTCTACTCTACATACGCATGCTCTACACGCGAGCCTGGTTGACGAGGGGAGACTAAAGACTAAAGTGCGCCTGGCCTGCCACATGTAGCAATGCTGTTACGACAACGTGAATACGCAGCGGAGAACACAACACCTCCGGGACCCGGTTCAGGTTCATGTGAAATGAATAAGAATCTGGAACGAGCGGAGCCCAATTACCAGCGGGTTGCTTGTTTGCTTTTTTTTTTTTTTGAAGGGCCGGTGTTTAGTGCTGTGTGGTGGGGGGACTGTGCTGGCACTGTGTGTGTGTGTGTGTGTGCGTGTGTGTGTTGGGGGGGGGGCTGTACTGTGTGCCTGTGTGTGTGTGCCTGTGTGTGTGCGTGTGCGTGTGCATGTATGTGTGTGTGCACGTGTGCATGCGCGTGCCTGTGTGTTTGTGTGTGCGTGTGTTTTTGTGTGTGTGTGTGTGTGTGTGTGTGTGTGTGTGTGTGTGTGTGTGTGTGTGTGTGTGTGTGTGTGCATATGCATGTGAATGCATGCGTGTGTGTGTGTGTGTGTGTGCGTGTGCGTGTGCATGTGAATACGTGTGTGTGTGTGCGTGTGTGTGTGTGCGTGTGTGCGTGTGTGTGTGTGTGTGTGTGTGTGTGCATCAGGCCTGGCAGCAGTAAGGGCAATGCTGGGCAGCACATGTGGAACTCGGTGAACCCGAGAATGAAAGTGTGTACGAAGCCGAAACCATGCTGAGTAATTTAGTCATCCAGCGCGTGCTGTGCTGTGCTGTGCTGTGCTGTGTTGTGGCATAGACCTTGTAGTGTCTACACTAAATTTCTATGGCTCAGTATTAGGGAAAAATACCTGGCCTCTCTCTCTCTCTCTCTCTCTCTCTCTCTCTCTCTCTCTCTCTGTCTCTGTCTCTCTCTGTCTCTCTCTCTCTCAGGTTGTTTTTGGCTGTGTTCAAAAGCTGACTGTGTAACCACAAGGACGACGTAGCCTACTCACAAAGAAGTCAGGTCTATTTACAGAGATGACAAAACATGTGCGCACACAAAATACCCATCTATGACTTCAGATGCATAATTTGCACATAGCAACATGACCACCCCACTGTGGGGGACATTACCTAACAACCATGACATTAAACGATAGACAAACATCAATTACCTACTATTGTCACTCAGTGTACATATTTATAGTTCTATTCTATTCTGTGCTATTCTATTCTATTATATTATATTCTGTGCTCTTCTATTCTATTCTGTGCTATTCTATTCTACTCTGTTCTATTCTATTCTATTCCATTATGTTCTATTCTATTCTATTCTATTCTATTCTATTCTATTCCATTATGTTCTATTCTATTCTATTCTGTTCTATTCTATTCTGTTCTATTCTATACAATTCTGTTCTATTCTATTCTATTCTATTCTATTCTATTCTATTCTATTCTATTCTATTCTATTCTATTCTTCTTTATTTCTCCTACGTCTTGATTACTCGTGGCCATGTTTTGGCTGGGGCGTCCTCTCTCCCGGTGTCTGCTATATTGGGCCTGAGAACAGACGCTTCCCAAAGAGGGGCTCAGCTTAAATGTCAGAAAGACATCTGTTTTGGATATTCCCATAAAGGCTGAGTTAGTTTGGCTCTGCTCTGCTCATGCCCTCATCTGCTCTGCCCTCCTCTGCTGTGTCTGACTATATTTATGGCACAGGTGTCAATGGCTCTGTTCTCAGCAATGGAGCTTTACAACCATCCTCAAGTCCCTGTCTTCTGAGAAACCATGGACAGGACAATCTATGTATGCTTTCATCTAACTTTTTCAAAAAGTGCGCTCAACTGCAAACTGTTTTTTTACAAGGTCTTTGAGTCTGAGCGAAGAGATTTGTAAATTTCTTGTAGAAAGTCCACACTCTCAAGTGTTATTCTTGTATTTTATTTTAGTGGGTTAACATGACAGACAGATGTTTCGGCCTAAGCCTTCTTCAATGCTGAATAAAATAATTACACTTGAGAGTGCAGCTTTTCTAAGACGTGTTGATCTACAGTAACTGCATGTGCATGTGATTTGATTTTTGATTTGAAGTGATTTGATTTATTTCTCTCTTCACACCGTCATTTGACTTACAGTTAAAGCATGCACACTAATGCTCAAGTCTGTGCTCTCTGAGACACAGATAGGCCCACATAAAAATGTATGCTATAGTGCAGGGGTCCCCAACTTTTCTGGGTCTGAGGGCTACCAAAGTTTACCCGAGGGCTACTGAGGGCTATTTTGTTCAAAATCCTCTACTGATGTCTTGGCATCATTCTCAAATCACACTATTATTGAATGATAATTTGCGTATAGGTTATAAAGAAGAAATAATCTCATATTTACATCAAGAAAAGCATTAACTGTGATTGAAATATGGTAGTAGTTACTGTTTATTAACACCCTTGGTGGGCACCTCAAAAGTTCCTGGAGGGCTACCTGGCGTCCGCGGGCACAACGTTGGTGACACTTGCTATAGTGGCTATGTAGGTAGGCCTTCATATAAATGTCAAGTGGTTTGTGTATGCTCATAATAGCCTAAAAAGCGTGTAGTAGATCATGACATGATTTTTGGGGGGGGACAAAAAAGAGTGTTATGTGTCTAATGAGGAAGAATAGTAAAGAAAAAAATATTTTTTACAAAGTTAGTAGGCCTATGTATGAATCAGATCTATATATTTATTTATTTTTCTGAGTATTTGCCCATGTCACTCTGTAAAACTTGAATTAAGTCTGCAAAAAACAAGAGAGCTTATAAACAATATTTCTGTTGGTGTTGTATGAGGTAAAGACAGGTAAAGAGGACAGAGGTGTGTCAACAAGAAAGACTCTAGCTCCCTCTACTGGTAAATGGAACAAAGTGCACAACAGACATGGGGCTAATTTAGAAGTAGGGGTAGAGTATAGTACAGTCAGGGGTAGAAAGGGGTGGACATTTAGTCAAATTACTGTACATTTCCAATAGTAATTTAAAGAGTGATTTGCATTGTTCAAGTAGTTTTTAAAATGTTTATGTATACTATTAGGCCTACTTGAGTATGGTCTACATTTTGATCCAATTATCCTAACCTAACGTGAAACTGCTCTGAGTACTGAGTAAAAAAATGAAACGCGGGAAAAATCTGCCTGGAATGAAGAATAATTGTACGGTTTCACCATTTTTTCACCATTCACCATCTGGATCGATATGTTGTATGGTTAGGCTGGATCTGCCCATCCTTTCTGTAATGCTGCACAAAAGTATGACCAAGGCAGTCTGGCAAAGTTGCCTTTTTGAAATTCCAAATATCAGAACGAATAACAGTTAAGCATTTCAATTT
>NC_085862.1:6507751-6512751 GCF_034702125.1 Engraulis encrasicolus
CAGTTAACCATTTCTCAGCCTTCCAGTTCATCAATGACTTGGGCATTGTTTGAAGCTTAACCGCGCCGAGGCGTTGTGCGAACATTGCGGGGGAAAAAGGTAAACAGGGAAGGGAAAGGGAGGGGAGAGTTCGTCGTGACTGCTGTGAGTGTGACGCTCTGACCTCTTTGGAAAACGGATCTTTGTGTCAACTAAGGGAACTGAGGCGAGAGAGCGACCTGAAGTACACTGACCTTTCAGTAAAACGCTGCTGTTACTGAATGCAAATACGGCTGGCCACACAAAAGGTCTACAGACCACAGCTCTCATAGTGACTGACTGCAGTCCCAAATGGCCACAGAATCACCACTTAGGTCTCGTCTGAGAACCTATTTGCTCTGCATTACTAATACGGTATCTTTGATCTCATGAAACAAACAAACGGGAAAAAAACACACACATCTAGGAACAAGAGCAATCAGAGATGGCCACCTGCCATGGAGAGTCTGGGAGTGCATCTTAATATGCGACCTTGCCTCCTCCACTTGCCTCCTCCACTTGCTTCTCGTCATGACGACATCACTGACAACAGCATTATATTTCAATATCTTGCAAAAGCTCAATTGTAGAGTCTTTTTCTCATTTGCAATTGGGATGGTGAATGAAAAACAGTCCCTCAAAAGTTGTTGTGGCTAGGCTGACAGCTGGGAAACTTTATCGTTTTCTCCACGGAGGAGGGGCCAGGAGGCGGGACGAGGAGACAAGCGCAAGTGGAGGAGGCAAGGTCGCATATTAAGACGCACATGGGGCAATCGGATGGAGAGTGTTCTTCCCTACCAACTACAACTAACTCCTTTAAAATGTGTATGATTTTTTTTTTAAAGAGGAAACAAAAATGCCCTTCAAGTTTAGTGCCAAGGTGCAGGCCCCACCAGAACCACCAGAGAGGAACACCATCTGGAATGAAGCCAAGATGAAAAAACAAGGTTGTGTTGTCTGGAGGCAGCTAGTACTAGTCAGGTCAAGAGCAATGCAAGTACTTTCTGAGTTCCCGAAAATACGGGAACTCCTCGCACTTTATCGGTAAGCAAACAACCATAAGCAAACCGAGGGAGACGGGTCAACCATGCTGTTTGGGAAATGTTAATTGTTATGCTCTCGGTCAGAATAAGTCTAGAAGAGATTTGAAGGCCGATGATAATCAGGCTAATCTAGTACAGTAGATGCCCTACCCGGAGCGAAGACGAATAATGCCGTGTCCAGACCAAGAGCGAATTACGCTGCCTGGTAGCGTGGGTAGCAGAAGAAGTTTCGCCTTGAATTCGCTGTATTCGCTGCAGACGCAGCATTGACATGTTTGATTCAGCTAATCACATAATGTCTCTGGCTTGACAGCCTGGGACATTCGGAGATATGAACGTTCCGATTGGTTTTCGCCGAACAGCGTCAGAGCGAATTCGCCTGCGATTAGATTTAGTTTAATCGTCAAAATTCGCTCTGGTCACGCAAGAAGCTTCGCTCCTGGCGAATTCGCTTTGGTAGCACAGGTCGCGTGCCCTCCATAGAGAAATAATGACTTCCGTCGCTTCATTCGCTCCGTTCGCTCCTGGTCTGTACACGGCATTAGGCAACATAAGGCAAAGCAAGGCAGGCCCTTTTTGACATGAGATAGATACTGTATGCCTCTTTTCCACAGCCAGTTTTCTAGTAGGCCTACAGCTCCACACAGCGTGGCTTGGCTGCCACTTTTTGCTTTACAATTGAGCTGTGAGATGTCGTGCCTATTCGAAAAGCGAAAATTCTAAAAAGTGGCGGCCGAGCCGTGCTTTGTCGAGCTGTGTAGGCCTACCAGAAAACCTGCAGTGGAAAAGAGGCAATAGTGTCTCGGGTAAACTGTGTACCATAACACTGGTCCTAACTGAAGGCTTGGGGCAGCGATGTGGAGAGTATCTCTCCCCTACCCATGTGACAGTACAACTGAGTGCTGTTAAAACATTCATGTCTTAAAAGGCCGCCACTGAAAATATACCACCCAGGTGTGAGGGCCCTTACGGACGTATATTCAGTGACTTGGCTATAAATACGGCCTCAGTTTAAACTGTGGACCAAAACACTTGCCCTGACTCGAACATCATAGAGAGGTTCTCTCCCTCCCTATATCCCTAGTCTGTGCCTCCACAGAGCCACTTAACCCATTGTGTCCTGGAGCGACATATACACTGCATTCAAGTTCTTAAGATTTGAGCCTGAGCTGTTTTATTAAAGATGTGGGTATGTTAGAGCTGAATGAACACTATACTAGTGCAGAATGAAGGTTCTAGATTTTAAATGTAACCTATTTCATGCTTGTATGTGCTTTCGGAGGCTGAGGATTTAATAGGCAGAGGGCACCCTCTCCCAAAAAGGGCTTAGGACAAAATGAGTTAAAACATCTTCAGCCACAGAGGTTGGAACCTACATACAGAATACAGCATATATACTTCCAAGGTGTGCAGGCCCTCTCTGATTCCGTATTCCAGTAAGATCTCATCTCACACACATCCAATTCTTTTAAGCCGAGCGCAGGGTCAAAGCATAAAGTTCATGTAAGGCAAGGAGGAACCGCACACAACGATCGCACACAACGATGAGCTCCCTTTTAATCCATTTTTATCATTTTAGTGACGTTTTGGCTTCTCTGACTTCGTGAAATGTTTAAACAATGACTTAATTAGCTGCAATGTAAACAACAACAACAACAACAACAACAACATAGGAGTCTCCCTCCTCCCCTCCCCCGTGTCCCTAATCTGAGGCAGCCTAACTGAGCCCTTATCAACGTCTGACTCACGTTTCCAGCAGCTACCCAGAGGCCTGCACTGCTGCTTAGGCATCCAAAAATAACCTCCCTGGGGAGAAGGAGACGATGGAGGAGGAGTGGAGAGGAGAGGAGTAGGAGACGATGGAGGAGGAGGAGACGATGGGGGAGAAGGAGACGATGGGAGAGGAGAGGAGAGGGGTGTAGAGGAAAGGAGAGGAGAGGAGAAGAGAGGAGAGGAGAGGACAAGAGCGGAGGGGGGGCAAAACGGAGAGGAGAGGAGAGTAGGAGAGGGGAGTAGAGAGGAGGAGAGAGGAGAGGAGAGGAGAGGAGAGGAGAGGAGAGGAGAGGAGAGGGTGTAGAGGAGAGGAGAGGAGATGAGAGGAGATGAGATTAGAGGGATGTAGAGGAAAGGAGAGGAGAGGAGAAGAGAGTAGAGGAGAGAGGAGGAGAGGACAAGAGTGGAGGGGGGGCAAAACAGAGAGGAGAGGAGAGAGGATGACAGAGAGGAGATATGAGAACCTAGGACAGGAGAGGAGAGGAGAGGAGAGGAGAGGAGAGGAGAGGAGAGGAGAGGAGAGGAGAGGAGAGGAGAGGAGAGGGGTGTAGTATAGAGGAGAGGAGAGGGGTGTAGTGTAGAGATGGAGATGATGGGAGAGGAGGGGAGAGAGGGGAAGAGGAGAGGGGAGGAGAGGAGAGGGGTGTAGAGGAGAGGAGAGGAGAGGAGAGGGGTGTAGTATAGAGGAGAGGAGAGGAGAGGAGAGGAGAGGAGAGGAGAGGAGAGGAGAGGAGAGGAGAGGGGTGTAGTATAGAGGAGAGGAGAGGAGAGGAGAGGAGAGGAGAGGAGAAGACAGGAGAGGAGAAGACAGGAGAGGAGAGGGGAGGAGAGGAGAGGGGTGTAGTATAGAGGAGAGGAGAGGAGAGGAGAGGAGAGGAGAGGAGAGGAGAGGGGTGTAGTATAGAGGAGAGGAGAGGAGAGGAGAGGAGAGGAGAGGAGAGAGGAGAGGAGAGGAGAGGAGAGGAGAGGAGAGGAGAGGAGAGGAGAGAAGAGGAGAGGAGAGGAGAGGAGAGGAGAGGAGAGGATATGAACGGGACGAATAGAGTGGAGAGAGGGCCTGGCGTTGTGGAGAGAGGGCCTGCCGTGGTCTGTCTGCATGCTGATGCCTGTTTAGGGAAGAGGGGCCCAGGCTGTGACCGCCACTGGCCCCAAGGGACCATGCAAACTAGACACACAACACACGTCACACATCAGCCACTAGATAAGGCGACAGGAATTCATACTGTATGTCAGGGCAGCGGGGGAACAGTTGCACACAGGGCCCCATAGCACAACACTGACAGGGCCCCCCATACAGCTTGCCAAGGCCATAATAGGGGCCGCCTTCATAAGAGGAAGAGTATGTATGCACATTAGAGGATGACATTTTTCAGGAATTCCCGTGGGTCCCGCGTGTCCTGCGGGATTCCCGCGGGATGGGAGTCAAAATTTTAAAAATGAACGGGAGCGGGCAGGAGCGGGAATAAAGATGAATGGGAGCGGGCAGGAGCGGGAATAAAAATGAATTTGAGCGGGAATGCTTGCTTATTTTCTCATTAAAAAAGCCAATGAAATGGGAGTGGGATTG
The DNA here is from genome assembly GCF_034702125.1 of Engraulis encrasicolus. Lineage (NCBI taxonomy): Eukaryota > Metazoa > Chordata > Actinopteri > Clupeiformes > Engraulidae > Engraulis > Engraulis encrasicolus. The sequence continues at coordinate 6,512,153 of NC_085862.1, forward strand.
ATTTTGAGTGGGAGTGAGCAGGATTGGGAGACATTCTTTTCAGGACGGGATGGGATGGGATTTGTTTCTTTTACTCCACTCCGGGACGGGACGGGATGGGATTTTTTTTCTGGGACCGGGATGGGACTGGAGTGAAAATCCACTCCCGTGTCATGCTCTAATGCACATCCCACCATCAGGCCATGCCTGATGAAGTCCCTGTTGAGTCGAAACATTGTGTATGACCTGAATATATTTTCAAAGCGGAGCTACAGTGTGCGGACTTCTACTCTTTTCATAATAGGGCCGCCATCATCAAGGACGCCCTGGGCCCTGGGCTCTGGCCCTTTGTAATGTGTCCACTTGTGGGCCCTGAGCCTGTAATAAAGTTTATATATATTGTATTATTATATATGAATATTTTGTTTCCTTCTTATTTTTTTCTTTTTATTATTGTCCTTCTTCGTTGTTAAACCCATTTTTTGTTTATTGTATTGTTTTCTTAAAAAAAGAAAGGAATTCGAAAATATATTTAAAAGAAAGAAGAAAAAAAAAGAATCAAAGACAATTAAAAAAAAAATAAAAAATTAGGTCCCCCATAAGGGGGGGGGGGGTGGTGG
>NC_085862.1:6517751-6525251 GCF_034702125.1 Engraulis encrasicolus
TCAGCTGTTTGCTGATTGGCTGAACAGTGAGCGAACCGGGCTAGGAGGGTTTCGCCAGACGATGTGCAGAGCCAAAGTCTTTGGGTGGAAGTATATAGGATGGCATTGCCAGGCTACTTCCGGCATGGAGGGAGGAAGGGATTGGTAAAGGTGGGGATTGAACCGGCAACCCTATGATCTACAACGGGGGTGGGGAACCTATGTCTCGAGGGCCATTTGCGGCCCTTGAAGCCGTTTTATCCGGCCCCAGATATAATTTTAATGTTATGCAGCTTCACATGAAAGGTGACAGATTTTGTAAAGCAATCTCAGAAATTACATTTGCAATACAATTAGGTTTCAAAGGTGGCTGCCTTCAGTATAGGCCTAAAGTGCAGGGGAAATCCTGGTTTGTGTTCACAATAATACAGCCCTCGGAGGACTTTTGCGGCCCTCGGAGGAATTTGAAGTGCCCCTTCGAATGAAAAATGTTCCCCACCCCTGATCTACCGTCTAGTTGCCTAACCATTACACTACGGCTGCCCAGGATGTTATTCCATTCCATTCTATTCTATTTTGTGGTGATTGTAGTAAGCGTAGACCAGACCTATACCAGTGATTGTAGTCAGCTTAGACGTAGTCCTCCTTGGCCCGTTAGCTGATCCTCTAAACCAGAGGGATACCCTCCAGTCCGGTGTTTCACTTCAGTGGTTTTGGTGCTCTTTTTAGTTTGCGGACAAGACCCCTGGTGCCCTGGTCTTACAACATTAGACGATTCTCTAAATTTAGCAATCCTCCCCCCCCTGTCCTCGTCCTGTTGTCTTCATGCTTTGCCTCACCTGGTGCTCTTTTTAGCTGTGCACCAAACCCCCCAGAGTGGATTCACAGAGCCCAACAGAACCCCCCCACCAGTTTACTCAAATGTGGTGCTTCTGGTAGACCCATTCCCAGCACCACCAATCCGTTAGCTGATTCTGAAAAGCTCAGAGACTTCCCTCAGAGCGTTTCACGTGTCTGCTTCGCCCCCTCTGGTGTTCTCGTCTTTTTTAATAGGGCGCCTATCAGCCTCTTTATCAGTGCTGGAGATCACCCAGGTCACGTGAAGATAATGCCTTATTATTCACTAGCTGTGGTGGCCGAGCTCAGCCGAGCCCTGGGGCTGGGAAGCAGGGCTACAGTGGAGGCCGGGGTGGGCTACCCTGGGGTGCATTTCTCGAAACGGAAGTTGCTTACTCTACATTAGCTACTTTGTTGTTTTCAATGCATTTTCCCATTGCCAACTACCGACGTTGCTAACAGGCTAACAACTTCTCTTTTGAGAAATGCACCCCTGGATGGGCCTACCCTTGGGGCTGGGAAGCAGAGCTACAGTGCATTTCTCAAAAGAGAAGTTGTTAGCCTGTTAGCAACTTCGGTAGTTGCCAATGAGAAAATGCATTGAAAACAATGTAAGCTTAGTAAGCAACTTTGGTTGTGAGAAATGCACCCCAGGCCGGGGTGGGCTACCCTGGTTGGGCCTACCCTGGGAGGCAGAGGAGTGGGGGCAGGGTTTGGGGTGGGTTGGGGTGAGTTCAAGGCCAGGGAAATGGCTGGTTGTTGTTAGCCTTGTGGAAAATAATAGAAGTACATTTGAATAGAAATGCACATACATTTTCTTCCGTCCGACTGAGGAGAGTGTCTGCATTTATTGTGTTTTTGTTTTCTTGCTTGTGAAAAGTTGTGGAAAACACATGTACACTTCCCCCTTCCACCCGAATGCATTGTACAGGCTGCCCAACTGCAATTCCACTGCAACTCCTAACTTACTTTATAATAACAGCTCACTGTGATATAAAATAAATATTCCTTGTTGTATCCTTGCCTGGTGAGGTCTCTGGTCTCTGACAGAAACAGGCTTGTTAACCTGAAGGAAAATGCATTTACTTTCCCTGACACAGGAGGGTGTCGGCACTGCAGCAGTGTGTTTGTTTTCTCTCTGCTGGGTCTGTTGTTGTTGTTGTTGTGGAGGTGCCATGAGGCTGCCTGGCCTGGGTAATGCTGAGCTGGGCTGAGCTGACTGCTGAGCAGGGTTGCCAGGTGAGGCTAATGATTTCCAGCCCAAAAAAATGCTCAAAACCTGCCTAGAAGCACAAAATCCCGCCCAATTGTATAGATTTCTAAAAAAATTGGGCAGGTTTTTCTGATGAATGCCATTTTTACCTGCACACGGCCGTCCTGAGCAGCCCAATTGGACGGGAAACCGCCCAATCTGGCAACACTGCTGCTGAGTTGAGCTGAGCTGTGCTGAGGTGACCCTGGGTTAATGCATTTTGCCTGGCTGATAGCATCGATATAACTGTTGCATCACTCCCTCACTATTGACTGACTTCAGTTCTTTAGCCAGCCAGACACTTCCCTTTCATCCAGATATGCATCGGCTGTTGTTCATGCCTGACTGCTCATGTGGTGATGGGGGTGAAAGCGAAACAACAAGAGAAAAATACCTCAATATTAAGAAAAAAACCTGCAGTATGGACTGCCTAAACCTGTCCTTGCTGTGTGTAGGCTCTCATGTCTGTAATTGTTTAATGGCTGGAAAATAATTAATAATAGAAACACTGATCTTAAGAGAGCCTATCATCAAATACATGGCCACTGAACATTGCTCATTACGGTTGTTTTTATGTATTCTGTAACTTTTTATGTATGATATTTTATATTCAAATCCCCCTGACCTCTCCCTACATCTCCATCCATGGCTTAAGTGCCCTTGAGCAAGGCACCTAACACCACATTGCTCCAGGGACTGTAACCAATACCCTGAAAAATAATAACTGTAAGTCGCTTGGAATGAAACGAAAGCATCAGCAAAGTGCAATGCTATTGTATATTTGACACAGTGTGTCATCTTCCTCCGCAGAGAGGAAGTGATTGGCTGTTGTCTGCCTGAAGCCGCTCTTTACTTCCTGTGTGGGGCAGTACAGAGGTGCATCTCCTTTATGGCCGACTACGCTCGAGTGACCTCATGGAGTGGTGGCTCACGTAGTGGTGGAGGAGCTCGTTTGGCAACCAGAAGGTTGCAGGTTCAAGCCCTGCTCTGCCTGAGCTGATAGATGTGTCCTTGAGCAAGATACTTAACCCCATATTGCTTCTGGTGGCAGGGTGAATTGATTGCTCGAAGGAATGGAAAGGCACTATATAAGTGCAGTCCATTTACCAGGCATGCCCCTGGGAAATTCTGTCGTTAAGTCCTTATCATTATAAAACTCAACTGTCAAAACTGAAAATATTTTTTGTTGCTGCCATACCACCCTGCCCTAGGCCTTGACCTTGTGCCGTTATAGTGACCTTGTGCTTGTGACGGAGGATCAAATTGGCTGGTGTCGGCCTGAATCACGCCCTTGCTCTGTGTGCTAGACCTACCGACCTGCATCTCTAAGGCCCACTATGGCTGTGCTTACGTCACACTCTCAGATTTCTACTGTCCAGTATGAATCAGGATCAAACATGGCCGTGATTTTTGCCATACCGGCCACTGGCGTCCAGCCCTAGGCCTACTGTGGTACAGTTTGATTGCGTGTGTGTGTGTGTGTGTGTGTGTGTGCGTGCGTGCGTGCGTGGCAGCAGGTGTTTGTCTGCTGACCTGCCCAAACTCTTCCTTGTTTGAGCTCTACAGAGCTGTACGTTGTCACACTCTCAGAGTTCTACTGTCCAGTATGAATCAGGATCAAACATGGCTGTGATTTTTGCCATACCGTGCGCGTGTGCGTGTGCGTGTGCGCCTTGTTTGAGCTCTACAGAGCTGTATCCCTCCTTTATGGCCTATTACAGTGTGGTGACGTTGTACTACAGTAGGAGAGCAGCAGTGATACTCTGTTTGCCTAAACTCTCCCTTGTTTGCTCCCTGTGTAGTCCTACAGAGCTGTTATGGCCTATTACAGTGTGGTGACGGTGACGTTGTACAGAGGAGCAGTGATTCTCTACCGTCTGCCTAAACTCTACATTGTTTAGGGAGTGATTCTCTCCCCTGTTTGCTCCCTGTGTAGCCCTACAGAAGTGCATCCCTTTATGGCCTTTTGCACTGTGGTGACTGTGACGTACAAAGAGAGCAGCAGTGATCCTCTCCCTTGTTCGCTGTGCAGACATACAGCTCTATGGCCTGTTGCAGTGCAGTGACTTTGGGGCAGTGATTCTCTACCGTCTGCCGAAACTCTACATTATTTAGGGAGTGATTCTCTACCTTGTTTGCTGTGCAGACGTACAGATATGTATCCCTTTATGGCCTTTTGCAGTTTGTGGTGGCATTGGATACTAAGAGAGGAGCAGTGATTCTCTCACTTGTTCGCTGTGCAGACATCAGAGACGTGCGGTCAGGGTAGGCAGGGTAGGCAGTGCCTACCCTGGGATAAATGTCTTAAAAATAAAAACTAACACGTGTTTTAAAAAATATTCTTCAGAGTTCACATACACAACAATAACATTGATTCAGCATAAATTATGAGCTGTTTAAAGTACAGTATACGCAGGACAACGATAAAAAACCTAAGTAATCGCACGAAGCAAAGCGCTCAGGCTTGGGCAGGTTGCCGTGGCAACGCGCAGTCCCGGCTGGTAGCAGAGACAGGCTGCTGGTAGCCTGTGAAAGCAGAGCTTTCGAATGCCAGCCAGGCAGCCCGGTAAGGCTCGCTTTTCCTCTGCCTACCCTGCCTTCAGTGCTGTCAATGTAGAAGTTTGCGCATGCGTATTAAGTTGTCACATAGCTTGTCAATGGGACTAAAAGCAGAGCCTTTAGACTGTGGCGGGAGTATGTGAGCCAATCACAGCTGCCAACATGAAAAATTGTTACAATTCAGGAAGCCTTCCTGCTTAAAGTATGATAGCAACAACAGCTATCAAGGTACGGCTTGTTCAAACTCTAGCCGTACAGAACACATGGCAGTCTTTGGTGTTTTGCCTTTATTACAAAAAAAAAAAAAATCAGAGAAGTAGCAAGAAAGATGGTTCAGATGACAGGCAATAGCTGAGCCGTTTGCAATCGCTGCATTGTGGAAATATTCAACATCAGATGGGTAGCAGCTTCAAGTAGTTTGAACACACTGGGACAAAATATCTTCATCATGTCAACCACCCCGGGCTTTTAATGGAACTAACTTGCATGGAAAACATACTCGTGATTCTGCTTTAAGGTAAGATTCATCTAATTATTAAGCTGTGGGTAGCCAAATTTAAACATGAACATGCTCAAGTTTGTCGTGGTGCCTTTTGTTGACGGGCCAGGGAGGTGTTGACATTGAAGATTGGTTGTGCTGTGGACACGAATAGACTGTGTGTGTGTTATTATGGACGCGAGATTGTTTTTTGAGCGTACAACATGACTTCATTTTCCTAATTTATTATGATGATGACTTAATACGCGATGCGTGAGGTGTGTGGAGCCTGTTAGCAAGTTGACGTGCAGCTGTGTTCTTTTGAAGTGCGCGGTGTACGAGATCAACGTTGGGCTCGCTCGAGTGACTGGGATGGGTGCTCACCTCACTCAGAAATTGACTTGATTTGAAACACCTTGCACAACCGTTGCTGAAGTGTTTGAGAATACAATCACGCACAAGAATGAGTCTCAGAAGTGTTTTCGTTGGTTTACTCGATGGAGGCCTACCAGTATTTACTGTCTGAATGCAATGCACCGCTCATGTTTGTTGAGTTCGCAAGCAACCCGCCCCCTTGCCAACTTTCCTTCTTGTCTGAGTGTTTGATTAGCAGCACAAAATGTGTCAATGAAGCAGGAGCTGTTACCTAGGTTGGTTTATTGCTAAATGTAAATCGTTTCCCCTCACATGCTATGGTGTGATTCACTTTGGTGAACTAGACATTTTATCTTCTAAACAAAGTAGGCTACACTGCCACCCTGCATCCTCCATGTGAAACACCCTGGCATTTGCAACAGAATAAACAGAAGAGGAGCGAAGTCAACTGCTAAAGCCAAAAGTTAAAGCTTTCCCCCCAAAATGCTGTGATGTTGTAGCTTTCTAAATTATTGTAAAATGTAGGCAGAGTGTACAGAGTAGGCTATGGGTCCTTGAGCTACCAATTTGGCAATTTGACAAAAAAAAACCCAAAAAAGTCTAGCTGGCCTTTTCAACAAATTGAAATTATGCATTTTCACTTATTGTTTCAGATGTAAGGTCTACTGACAATGTCCAAATGTCTAATAGTTTAGCCTATTTACTTATTTTGTTATTAGAGCTGTGGTGGCTAAGCACTGATGGCATTTTATCTTATAGCCTACTTTATATTTACAGTATTTAGAGAAACATAGGCCTACTAATTTGTTGCACATTAAAGACCTTATCAGCATACTAGGTGAATAGGCCTAGTTGCCGATCCAAGGTTGTGGCATAAGGCATGAAAGGGGGTACTATTTGTTCAAAGTTTTTAGTCTTTTATAAAAGTTTTTAGCTGATAGTGACTCTCCAGATTTGGTTAAAATGCAGGAAATTGCATCTAAGAAATACATTTTTTTCTGGGGGAGGACCCCCAGACCCCGCGCTAAAAAATACACAAAAAATATTTATTTTCTATATTTACTGCCTACCCTACCATACCCCTCACTGCACGTCACTGGCAGACATACACATCTATGTCCTGTTGGAGTGTGGTGATGTTGTCCTAAGAGAGGAGCAGTGATTCTCTCCTATCTGCCTAAACTCTATATTGTTTAGGGAGTGATTCTCTCTACCTTGTTTGCAGCGTAGACGTACAGATCTGTATCCCTTTTGCAGTTTGTGGTGAAGTTGCATACTAAAGAGAAGAGCAGTCGGTTCCCCGCTTTGTTTGCCCAGCAGAGCAGACCAACATAGCTGCATCTCTTTTTGGCCTATTACTTTGAGGTGACATTGTATACTAATAGAAAAAAAGTAAGAAAAAGTTGCATCATGCATCCACTTTTTTTACTATTATTATTATTACATAGACACGTTTTGGCGTCCTGCCTTCCTCAGGAAGTTATGTCATTATTTTGGTCATCACCCTTATATCTGTTAGGTTGAAGAAGCCTGCTCCTCCAACCTTTTATGAACTATGTTAAGAGAGGGGCAGTGATTCTCTGCTTTGTTTGCCATGCAGAGCCAGCACCTACAGCTCTGGATCCCTTTGTGGCTCTCTTCACTACGCTACGCTATGGTGTGGTGACGTCACGTCGTGGCCCTGAGAGCCCTGATTGGTCCCAGGTGGCATGGCCGTGTGTGCTGGTGGTGTAGCCCACCCCCCTAATCCCCAGCATTAGGAACATGTGCAGCAGGCAGGCTAGCCTAGCACACAAACGCACACACATACACTCTCACACTCACTCACACACATTCACCAACTCACTCCCTAACACTGCTCTGTGTTAAAGAGTCCAGGACCCCGCTAGCCTAGCACACAAACACTCACTCACTCACTCACTCACTCACTCACTCACTCACTCACTCACTCACTCACTCACTCACTCACTCACTCACTCACTCACTCACTCACTCACTCACTCACTCACTCACTCACTCA
>NC_085862.1:6530251-6547751 GCF_034702125.1 Engraulis encrasicolus
GGACTAGGCCTGCCAAGTGTGTAATGTTTGTTTGTTGCATAAGGACAATAAGGCCTATATTAATAACACTTTCACCTGGACATGCCCCTATAATCTATTACAATATTATTTAGAATATAACCAACCTCATAAGTAGAAGAATGTCATGATATAAAAATGCTCTGAATTATTTCTGTACATTATAATACTGTATATTGTACTTTATTTTAGAAGAATCAAGTCTGTATAACCTATGCAATCCAGCCAAATTATTTGTCCAACCCCTCACTGAACAGGACGGTCACTTCCAAGGTGGGGGTCACTTACAAGGTGGAGGGTTTTACCTCCAAAAGGCTGCTTTGCTTGTGTTAAGTAAGTTAATAGGATGGAAAAAGATGCCGGGTCCTGGCTGCAGTGCCACACGTCTGTGTTGCGTTGCGTTGCGTTGTGTTGTCTGGTGGTATTTTAACGCCTTGTATGATGGTCGGCCAGGTCAGGCCAGCTTTCCTCCTCCTCGTCACTCACCGGTGTCCTGAACCTTAAGAGCCACCACACAGGCCAGCACTGGGGCTTAGAAGGGATTTGTGTCTTCTAAAAGGTTTTATGGGGTCATTCGAACGAACGTTGTAGGAAAAGTCCAGCTTAGCTCATTCAAGTGACTCACCCACCCCGCCACCGCCAGTCTTCCCCGTGTTCTTGTCGTGTCGGTTACATGACTTGTTGTGGCACCGTTGCGTCGTCAGTGTGGCTTGCATGGCCGACTGTAGATCTACGGTGAGGTGGTTGTGAACCTAAAACCGGATCTTTTATATTTTTTTGCGGAAGGTCAGCAGCAGACGGTGCGGCGAAATTGTTTCAAGGAAAGAAGGCTTGTATGGGCGACAGCAGATTCACGCTGAGGTGGTGGTGAACCTAAAACCGGATCTTAATATTTTTTTGTTGCGGCGGAAGGTCAGCAGACGAGACAGTGCGGCAGAATTGTTTCAAGGAAAGCAGGGTTTCTGGAAAACGTCGGGGGGAAAATGCGGGACTCTGTTTGTGCAGCTGGAGAGATGGAAGTGTTGGTAAGCAGCCCCTGACGTATGCACCTTTGTGTTCCTGTTAGGAACTTAGGCCAGGCCACCCTGCCCCATTGTTTACGCTTTAAAATAGTTTCATCTTGGAAGTGGAAGTGCCTGCAGTCATTGTATGCTTTGTTGCTGCTTTCGCTGCTGCTGCTGTATGTTCCAGAACTCATGGTTTGGAATTTTGGAACACGGTTGGGGCGGGTTAGTTCTAAAACGGAATACTTATGGAGCTGCACTGCACTGCACTGCCCTGTTCTGTACGTCCAAAACTCCCCCATCGCGTTGTGCCCCTTGTCTGCCTTGCCTTGTGTGTCTTCTTGTGTGTAATTACACCGTTTCGGTGTAAACCCCTGAAAATGCTACGCTTGGCATGCCCGCCTTGTTCGAGCACCTAGTATTTTTGAAACGCAATGCAAATTTTCACGCTTATTTTTAGTCATGCTGTGGTCTGGGGCAGGCGGGCGAGGAGGCAGGGCTGTGGGCTGTGAGTTTTGTAGTCGGTGTACAGTCAGTGTTGCCAGATTGGGCGGTTACCCGCCCAATTGGGCTACTTGGGATGGCCGTCTGTGGGTAAAAACCGGAAAAAGTTACCATTTGCCATTTTTTTTAATGCAGTTTTGTGCCCATAGAAATCAATGCAATTTGTTGAAATTGGCCGGAATTTAGCGCATTTTGGTGTTCTTTTGACCCTTTAGACGGCATTTGATCAGATAAGCTTACATCAGGCAACACTGGGTACAGTAGTGTTTTACGCTCGGAGCCTTACTTAAAGCTCCCAAGTCAGAAGCCTCTGTCTGTCTCCTCTCCTCCGCCTCGCCCTCCTCTTGATAGCAGAGGCAGCGCATGCCAAGCCCACTGAGTGTTTGCAGACTATAGGGCCTGTAAATCAAGAACAGGAGCTTTCTACTCTACTGTGATCTGACACTGTGTCTTCGTGTGTGTGTGTGTGTGTGTTGGCTGGGCAGGAGAGGTGTGTGTGTGTGTGTGTGTGTGTGTGTGTGTGTGTGTGTGTGTGTGTGTGTGTGTGTGTGTGTGTGTGTGTGTGTGTGTGTGTGTGTGTGTGTGTGTGTGTGTTTGGGCTGGAAAGGTGTGTGTGGGATAGGGGACTTGTCTGAGTGCCACAGAGGTGGTTGGTAGTGTAGCACCACAGTTCAAGGAAAAGTAGCGGTGGTGGGTGGCATGGGTTTGTGTGTGTGCGTGCCTGTTAGGGGTGGAACGGTTCACAAAATTCACGGTTCAGTTCATATCACGGTATCAAGGTCACGGTTTTCGGTTCTATACGGTTCTATTTTTAGTTCATGATAAATGGTGCACTGGGAATATTAAACCATATTTATATAACTGCAATTATAAAGTGATGAGGCGCAAGTTGAATCAGCTATCGTCAGTGGATGTGCGCTGTCTGAGCGTTCCAAATGCCCTCTTTCAAGTGGCTAATAGAATCAGACTTATCACTAAATATCCTACATACGGCTTATAATGTGAAAATGGTGTGATTTTAATTGTCTCATCCTCTGATTGGTCTTATATGATAACGTGTCAATCAGAGAGATAAGCTACTCCTAGAATCTCTGTTTTACATATTTTTCTGGGCAGTACATGAATTGCGGTTTGCCACGGACTGCATTTCACGGTTCGGTATGGTGTGCGAGTTGTGCGGTTTCGGTTTTCGGTGCGGTTTGTACCATCCCTAGTGCCTGTGTGTGTTTTGGCTGGGCAGGAGAGGTGTGTGTGTGTGTGTGTGTGTGTGTGTGTGTGTGTGTGTGTGTGTGTGTGTGTGTGTGTGTGTGTGTGTGTGTGTGTGTGTGTGTGTGTGTGTGTGTGTGGTTGGGGGCTTGTATGGTATTAACGCCACAGTTCAAGGAAAAGTCACCTATATATGTTGGTGTGAAAGAAACAGGTCACAGGAGATGCAGGGAGGAAGAAGAGAGGGGTGGAAGAGCTTAGCTGCCATCTGAGGAGGGGGTGCCGTGGGTCGGGAGATGTTGGCATGGGGTGTGTGTGTGTGTGTGTGTGTGTGTGTGTGTGTGTGTGTGTGTGTGTGTGTGTGTGTGTGTGTGTGTGTGTGTGTGTGTGTGTGTGTGTGTGTGTGTGTGTGTGTGTGTGTGTGTGTGTGTGTGTGTGAAGGGGGTATTTGGGGTGGGGAATGGTATGGTGTGTGTGTGGGTTAGGCGTGGTGTAATGGTTAGAGAGTTGAACTGCCAGACCACAGGGTTGCTGGTTCAATCCCCACCCTTATACCAATGCCCTTCAGCAAGGCCCCTTCCACACATTGCTTCAGGGATTGTATCCGATATCCTGTCATGTCTGCAAGTCGCTTTGGATAAAAGTGTCAGCTAAGAGTAACTTAATACAATGTCAGCTAAATGTAATACAATATGTGTCCGAGGGGGGTTTGGGGGGGGGGGGGGGTGTGTGTGTGTGATGGTATCAGTGCCATAGAGGAGGTGTTTAGCCTCCCTGTTTAGGTAAAGAGCTGTGGCTGCAACCAACTCTGTTCACACAAGCAGGCATGGCCGGTGATTTCCAGCCCGAAAATAGCTGGAAGGCACTAAACCTGTCCAATTTGAAACACATTCTATTCATTTATATTGCCTTTGGTCATAAATCTGCAGACAAACCCGCCCAAAACTGACCAACGTGGCAACATTGGTTACGGCAGGAGAAAGGGGGAAAGAGGGTTCCAGACTAACTAAAATGTATATCACAGCTGAGGATCACTTCAGTGTTTGTCTGATATAGCTGGTCATTATTTCCTGTGGCCCAGCAGACTGTGTGCTAGTCGGCTAGTTTGAGGTCCTCAGATGTCAGCCCATGAGGTTCACAGAACAAAACCTGCCTTTGTACATGATGACGTACACCTTAGTTGTGTGTGTGTGTGTGTGTGTGTGTGTGTGTGTGTGTGTGTGTGTGTGTGTGTGTGTGTGTGTGTGTGTGTGTGTGTGTGTGTGTGTGTGTGTGTGTGTGTGTGTGTGTGTGTGTGTGTGTGTGTGTGTGTGTGCGTGTGTGTAGTGCGTGCTCCATGACAGAGGTGGCCTGCATTCCTGGCCATTGTCATTTTCCTGTAGGTCACCACCTTTTGTTATGGTCAGCTCTGTAGAGCCGTGCGCGTGTGTGTGTGCGTGTGCGCGTGTGTGTGTTCTGTCTTTTGCCCTATGATGGTTATGGTCCATCCATGATGGTGTAGTCTGTTTAGACCGCAGAGTAGCCTCCCTCCATTGAAGCAGGAACTTCTGACACACACACACACACACACACACACACACACACCCTGGTGGCTTCCTAGTGGACAGATTAGCTGTCCAGCTTTGTGCCATTACATAATCAGGTCGTCACGGCTCCAGACACCCAGAGGGCTGTCGTCCGCGTCGAGGCCAAAGCCGGTGAAGAACATTAAGAGGGGGGGTGCAGGGGGGGGTCCTGACTGAGATATTTCTAGACAGGCAGCAAACTGGCCAGCTCTTCATTACATTAGTACAGTACAGTGCAGTAATTTACATTATACTGCATTACACTTTGCTGGTGCTTTTATCCAACGCAACATACAGTTATTTACAGGGTATTGGTTACAGTCACTGGAGAAATGTGGGGTTAGGTGCCTTACTCAAGGGCATTTCAGCCATGGACGGAGGTGTGGAGAGGGGTTAGTGTGGCATTCGAACCTGAAACCCTCTGACCTTAAGGCCACCTCCCTAACCATTAGGCCACGGCTCTCCCCCACACACAGATCTCGTCCAAAAAAAAACCTCACCATGAAGGAGTTATTAGGTGTGTCTAGATTTCTTTTTTTCCATGCACCTTACTATTCCACACTATTCCCGCCAGAGATTCTAACATTCTATAGAGATATGGCAGCATAATGGGTTGCTATGGCTGCCAAACATGAACATGTTCCGGTCTGCTTAAAGGGGCGTGTGGCGTCCGCTTGACCTGAAACAAGAAGTTCGTTTTTTCTCAAAATTCAAACAGTAACTTGGGCGTACAAGTTACAGCATTAGGCTTTGCTGGATTATGGATTTAAGTGTGTTTAGATCAACCCCAGAAAGTTACAATAAACATAAAATCCATGCGTGTGTCACCCAGGAGGTTGAAAGCTGAGGACAGTATCAGAGAGCCTGTGTGTGCATGTGTACGTGTCTATTGTGTGTGCCCTGGTAATGATGGCTTATCCCATTGTCTGTTTGCTCACCCATAGAAGGACACTTGGGGCCACGTGTGTGTGTGTGTGTGTGTGTGTGTGTGTGTGTGTGTGTGTGTGTGTGTGTGTGTGTGTGTGTGTGTGTGTGTGTGTGTGTGTGTGTGTGTGTGTGTGTGTGTGTGTGTGTGTGTGTGTACATTTGTGTGTGTGTGTGTGTGTGTGTGTGTGTGTGTGTGTGTACATTTGTGTGTGTACCGGTGTGTGTCTACTAAAATTAACTCTTATCCTGCTGTGTGTGCTTGTATGAACCACAGGCCACATACTGTTAGAGTGTCTGTGTGTGTGCGCGCACAAATGTGTTTGTGTGTGTGTGTGTGCCTCAGGGCAGCACTTGTGGTCATATAGTGCCTCAGTCAGTATGTGTATTGTCTGTGTCACATTAGTGAAACAAAATGTTTTTAGTTTGCAGATAAGACCCCTGCTGCTAGTGGGTCATTTCACGTGAAATCAGACACTTTGGGACCCGACCGATCCGGATTTCAATCATACTTGGTGTGCCTTTTTAGTAGCAAGGTAGCACCCCAGAACTGCATTGGTTTGAATCTGACACTAATATTAAGGGAGAAACAGACTAGGAAAGGTTCACATGTGAGGGTAGGACACTATACATTCAGCCTTGAATATATCAGTCAGTGTTAGTCACAAAAAGATGCCTGTGGTGTTGTTTGAAAGCTCTTTTCTGGCTCTACATATTACACAATCAACTTGGAATACAACAACTCTCAGAATATGAATTATGATAAATTGAAAAATTAAAAATTGAATATCTAAAAAACCTATATTTTAAAATGGCCAGTTCCTTGTCCAAACGTAGCCGGCAATGTCATTAGCAACACCTCACCCTAGTATTAAAACATTAGATAAGTCTCTCCAAATGAAGCCATCACTCCCCAGTGCTTATTCTCCTCTTATCACCAGGTGAGCAGACGGAACGTCTTCTGATTGGCTGAGCAGCCTAGGTATCCACTATTCCCAGAGAACAGGACACCTATGATGTCATCATGTCATTGCTGCTTCCATTGGTGCTCTTCTTAGTTGAAATGAAAAATGGTCTCCATCAGCGACATTTGGGATCGTGTGTGCACGATGCGTATGTGTCCAGGGAGTTGAATATTGTGTCTGCTGTAGCCACCTACAGGGGGACACTCGGGGTCACATGGTGTGCGTGTGCGTGTGCGTGTGTGTGCGCGTGTGCGTGTGCGTGCATGCTTGCGCGTGCGTGGGTACATGGTTGTGTGTTTGTGTCTCCAATTCAGTACATTGAGTATTGCAGGGGTGATAGCAGTCCGGCGCCGCGCCGGAAATCCGGCGTAGCGTGGCTGTAGAAAAAAATAAATTAATAATTTCCCCAAAATTAATAAAATAATAAACTATCGCGTAGGCCTTCATTAATGTATGGTGAAAATAAATGAGCGCGCAACAGCCTGTTGTAATAGACGCGAAAGGAACCCAAATGAGCAGCAGCCCATAATTGTATCATCCCGACATCTTACTGAAAAATGTATCAATTTGTTACGTCTTGCTCTTGAGTCACTCACCACATCACTGGCGGCAGTCTTCTAGTTCTAGTGAAAGGAGAAGTAGATTGGCTGTCAGTATGCACAGTAAAGAGAGTTCTAGGCCCCTACTGGTTACCCTTCTCAGATATTTTCACTGTCGACGGAGGCAAATCCAAAAATGGCATCTCGTTATACTGAAGAAACGGAAGAAAGTACTATAGGCCAAGTCTAGACCATTTGGATTCCGATAAAAATTAGCAACTATTGTTAGCACAAATCCACATGGCTTGCTAGTTGTGATGGGTGTGTTGAACCGTGTGGATGTCAGTGGAATACTAGTGAAATTCTGTGATCAAGAAAACGTTGAAGGTAAGGCCATTTAGTTATTAAATTTGCCCACTGTGGGCATGTTGGCTTGGGCCCGAATGATTTTGCCTTGCGCAGGTTACTCCAAAAACCTGACCATAAACGGCTTATTGATGCGCATAAACGGGCTCAGTGAGAGTATATGTTTGAAATAGGTTCGTCTATTTTCCTCATTTATGTGCGCTAAATTTATCTGCGCAATGTTGACAAACTTTGATGGAGATGGACGTTCTTTCAAAAAAAGTCTGTATGCTCAAAACGGTAGGCTATGCTATGCCCGTCATGATACTTTTTTTCTAGGTGTAGTGCGTAAATGTGGTCTGCATTGGAATAGCGGCTACCATTGCGACATGTCCAAATGACAATGGAATGCTTGGATCGCTAATGTTTGGCAAGCCTAGTTAGCCTACACCCCTTGTAGGCTAGTGTGAGCTGAGTTTCTGGATTTTGGTCTACTGTTGATTGAGGGATGGTGCTTTGCGTCATTCCTTGACAAACCACGTGTCAAACTGATTTCAGGGAGATGTTTATATTAGTTATGCTGACTAAACCAACGCGCTCTGTGAAAACCCCCAAACAGCCTCGCAAAGGTTCACACAGCCTTTCTCTCTCGCGCGCTCCCCTGTCGTAGCCCTTCTGCGTAATCGAATCCAGTTATTCCACGCACGATGCACAGGTTGTATTGTCTGCACGCTCTGGGCTACTTAATCCCTACTCTCGGGCAGGGGGCAATTGTCAATATCAGACTCTCATGAACTTCAAATACTTGGCTTGCGTTCATGTGGCCACCACGGTGTCACCTAGACATGCAGTGAATGTCCATCTTATCTTCACGCCCTGTGCTATTTTCATGTAGCTTAATTCGGTCCTGTCTTTGTTTTTGTTGCTTTCTGTTATCTTTTCAACTCGTACATTGTAATGGGCGTGTGTACACGCGCGTGATTTTCATGTATTTTAATTGACTACAACCCAATGCGAAAGTCGCGCAGTAGTCACACAGGCTATATACTGTCCTGTTCGTAATAACCACTGGTTCTGTCATCCCGTGGAGTCGAAATATGCGATGTGAACGTGGGCCTGCATGTAGCCAATCATGCGCTTGTGCCCTAAATATCATGTACCGGTAATTAAAGGGCGTTTCCCTACAACGGAAAGGCAGGGGTTATAGCACAGCCCTTAAACAATCTGTGGTTATAGGTAGACCATGGGGCCACGAGTAGGCTATCTAAACGTATGTCCAGTAGCCTATACAAGTTATATGAGCAATGTCCCAATGAAAATGAAACTTATCAGCTTGCAGCAAATGTCATGTCATTTAAAAGTATTGCTCAATTAATTGGTAATCACCTCCTCTATTTTGGACAGAGTGTAGTTACTGTACTTTGGAGTAGTATTGCCTCCTACTGACCTGTCTTGGTATGGCTGCTACATATGTAGCTTTCAGTTAATTCAATGTGGTAAAATATGCACCATGTTTTCAGAAATGCATTCTGGTGTTGAAATGTTGCATTGGTTCAATACCCACCTCAATAACTTTAGTGCAACATCACAAGCCTAGAATGCATTTCTAACTGCATACGTTGGTATTCGTTTTTACAGCTAGAATTGAACGTGGTGGTCAGTTTCTTTCAGCCAAGTGCTGTAGCCTACCAACAGGGAAATTATCTGTGTTTTCGTGAATAACACTATAGAAATAATGCAAAAATGAAAACATTATCTTAAATGTTTGAATAATGTGTTTGAATAATAATAAGGCCTACATTACGTCTCATATGCAGTATGTCCCGTCGTCCCCCGGCCCCCCCTCCCCGACCAGGAAAAAAGTTCAGGCTCAGGATTTTTTTTCACTATCACCCCTGGTATTGTATCTGCCTCCCACAGGGCGACACGCGTGGCCACATTGAGTGTGAGTGTGAGTGCGAGTGCGAGTGCAAGTGCGCACGTGTGTGTGTGTGTGTGTGTGTGCGCGCGCGTGTGCCTGCGTGCAATGCAGGAACATGAGCACATGTGTCCAGTCCAATAAGTTAAATATTCTGCCTGCACCTAACGCTTCCTAATAAAATATATTATTGTTATTATTAATAAATGTATTATTATTATAATTTACAGGGCGACATGCGGGGCGTGATGGTGTCAGAGCGTATGGGCCTGGGCCACAACCTGGGCCAGTCGCTTCCTAATAAAACATGTTATTTTTATTATTAATAATAAATATATTATTATTTGTATTATTACTACAGGGGGACACGCGGGGCGTGATGGTGTCGGAGCGCCTGGGTCTGGGCCACAATCTGGACCTGTCGGACACCATGGTGCAGCAGAAGCTGGACGAGATCAAGGACCAGATCAAGAGAGAGATCCGCAAGGAGCTGAAGATCAAGGAGGGCGCAGAGAACCTGCGCAAGGTTTGCATGAGAACTTCCATTATATTTACATTTTCTATGCATGAAATTGTCATGCATACTTGTATAATTCACCCACAATGCGCAAGGTTTCATTGTTTTTATTTTTGAACGATTTTATGTGGTGTGTGGTGTGCAGGGCTCTAAATTAATCCCAGTCAACTGGCCAAATGCCGGTGAAATTTCAGTTCGGCTTGTAGAAAAAACAACTTACGACACTAGCCACTTTGACCCATTAGTGAGTGTGTGTTTGGCTAGTATTAGGATTAACATCTACTAGCCATTTTGGCTGATGAAAAGGTTAATTGGTTGTCTGTGTGATTGTGTGTATGTGTGTGTGTGTGTGTGTGTATGTGTGAGTTATTTTATTTATTATATTCATGTGCATGTTCATACTTGTATGCTATTTATTATTTACGTTCTGCCAGGGACTGCAGATCTATGTAAATTAGCCCGAGGCTAACACTGGCGCAATGCATGAAATGGCAACATTTGTGTATGCACTTTCTCACGTGAGCCCCGGACAATTGGCACTGCACGGCAGCCTCCACAACTACGTAGTGTGTGAATGTGGGAAGGTGTAGGGTATGTGCGTGCGTGTGTGTGTGCGCGTGTCTGCGTGTGTGTGTGCGGGTGTGCGTGTGCGCGCTTTGAAAGCGCTTTGAGTCAGCTTCATAGCTGTATTCTATTGTGTTTTGTGTTGTAACATCTATGTTTTAATTGCACACGGTCTCTAATACTATTTAATTGAATTTCAGGTGACGACGGACAAGAAGAGTCTGGCCTACGTGGACAACATGCTGAAGAAGTCCAGCAAGAAGGTAGAGGAGCTACACCAGGAACTGCAGGAGCTCAACGCCCACATAGTCGTCAAGGACCCCGAAGAGCTGCTCGGTAAAGAGCAGTTTTGTTTTATTTATTTATCGATTTTTATTTCTTTGTTTTGGACTGGTTTACTTGATTCTTGAGGTGGTCGTGGAGGATTTATGGGTTTTTTTTTTTCATTCTTGAGATGGTAATGAGATTTTTGGTTTGTGCTGTGTTAGTATGTTTCGGGCCATATGGGGAGCGTCTGAGGAAGTATTTTTTGGGTTAGGATGTGTCTGCTGTAAGTGAGGCATTGAGCTGGAGACCCTTCAGTTGGTTCAAGTCAAGTCAAGTCAGCTTTTATTGTCAGTTTCTTCAGGTCATAAAAGGAAATTGAAATTACGTTTCTCTGCCTATACCATGAAAGGACATGCACATACACGGGACTGACATTTACAGACATCAAAGTGCAAGACAGGACAAGTAACACTGATGTACCAATAACAGTAAAGTGATGAAGTAATAAATAATAGCTGAGGTAATGAGTTGAGCACCCATGAGAACTTCTAGGTGAGGTTTAAGACCCAGTAGATGAGCTAGTTATTTATGCCTGAATTTGTACTGCAAGTTCATCAAGAAGGTGGCGGAACTTCATAAGGAGTTGCAGGATCCCATATCATGTCAATGGCCCAGAAGAGCTGCTTGGTTAGGAGATATTAGCCGTAGCTTATGAGTTTGATTCGCACCTCGTAATCCCCCAAAGACCAAAGGAACGTCAAAGTAAGGTGTTATGGTCTCTTATAAACCATGTAAGGGACATTGTCAGTTGGTCCTTTCGTTCATTGATCAATTGGAATCTTTCTTTTGTTACTTTCTATTTGCATTCGAGTTACATCTGTTGGCCTTCGTTTTTTTTGGGGTTGTAATGTTTTCAGTTGAGTTTCCGGGTTGTGAGGTTTCACTTATTAAGTAAGTAAGACGCTCGGGGTGAAGACCTTTCTGTTGCTTGTGAGCTTTGTATTCATAACAGCACCGAGGCTCTTTGGTGTGGGAAGTTAATTTAGTGAAAGCTGTTTCACCACCTTTCCTCAAGCTCACCGGCTGTAAGTATTGCAAGAGAGGGAAAACTAACAGGTCTGGCTGACTCATTTGTCACGTGCATGTTTCACCCACCTGAGGGCAAGAGCAGTTTCAATGGTGGACAAACCAGAGTCCGTTATTAGGCAACACCTAAAATGACTATAGCGACATCCAGTCTCTGGCTTATTCTGGGTTTGCTAATGGAAACCAGTCTCTCTTTGTTGAAGTGAATTGCTTAGGGCAATTCCACCTGGCAATGACTGTAATTCAAAGAATCGTATCAAAGAAGTTTGAGAAGTGCCATCAGTAGCTACTGTATTGCATTACATCTACGTTACATTGCTCCCCTCTTGATGCTTTCATCCAAAGCAACTTGGTTTTGAAATGGTATTTGTTACAGTCCCTGGGGCAACGTTGGGTAAGGTGCCTTTGCTTAAGGGCACTTATGCCACTGACTGAGGTGAAGGGAGATGTGGTTGTGGAAATTGTTGTATTAACATTTGACGATGACATTTAGTGGTGTTTTAACCTGCAAGTTTCCATTTTGCAAGAGTCCATTATTATTGCCCTACACAGTGGCACTGATGGTGTCCAGTTTGTGTCATTCAAATATTGCTTCTGTCTTTGTTTATTTGTACCGCTGAGGGTAGTTCCACAAGGCAATAGCTGCCGCTATAATGGTGTCCAGTCTGCTGCAGTGTATTTGTTGAGGGCCAATTCCATGAAGTAGGTAGTGACTGTGATGGTTTCCAGTCTGATTGCTGTTAAGAATATTGCTGTGGGCCTCTCCATGAGTCAGTATCTATACTGGCATCCTGTTTTTGCTGAAGTGCAGTGGTCAGGGCAGTTCCAGTGTCCAGTGTAATGGTGGCCAGTCTCTCCTGTTTTGAGTTTCGCTGTGGGCCGCCTCTCCATCTGTAATGGCATAGTCTTTGCTGAAGTGCTGATGTCCAGTGACCAGTCTTTGCTGTTCAGTGTGTTGCTGAGGCCTGTGATGGTGTGTCTGTGTTGGAAGTGCTGTGCTGTGGTGCAGTGTCTACGTACTCGAGGGCCCGTCTGTGCCGCGTGAGACTGTAAAACAGGCGGAGGGTGTAAAGAGGAGAGATGTGGCCAAAGGTTACTGTGCCTTGGGGTGACTCAAGAAATAAACAGCCAAAACAGGAAAATGTGTGTGTGTGAGACAACATGTGCATGCGTTTGGGTGTTACTGCTTGTTGCTTCTGGTGTGTGTGTGTGTGTGCGTGTGTGTGTGCGTGTGCGTGTGCGTGTGCGTGCGCGTGCGTGTGCGTGTGCGTGCGCGTGCGTGTGCGTGTGTGTGTGTGTGTGTGTGTGCGCGTGTGTGTGTGCGTGCGCGTGTGTGCGTGCGCGTGTGTGTGTGCGTGTGTGTGTGTGTGTGTGTGTGTGTGTGTGTGTGTGTGTGTGTGTGTGTGTGTGTGTGTGTGTGTGTGTGTGTGTGTGTTGGATGTAATGAGGGCGTGAGCAGGGAGGACTCCTCAGGGAGTCTCCCTCTCTACCAGACTATTATTATTGTGTATGGGTGTGTGTGTGTGTGTGTCTGCGTGCGTGCGTGGATGTGTGTCGGTGTATGTGTCATATGCCTCACAACACACAAACACAATCACAGACTCAAAAAAAGTTCACCTTACTGTCTCATATCTATTGAGGCTTACTGGCCAAGCTGGTGTAGTTGTAGGCTGTATGTGTGACAGCTGTTCCTTGAACATGCCTTGGTAGTATGAGGGTACGTGCGTGCGTGCGTGTGTGCGTGTGTGCCTGTGTGCGTGCGGGTGTGCTGGTGTGGTGGAGGACTCAAGTTGTGTTCTATATTAGAATCACAGATGTCCAGCAACTTTGCTTACTCAGTGTGTGTGTGTGTGTGTGTGTGTGTGTGTGTGTGTGTGTGTGTGTGTGTGTGTGTGTGTGTGTGTGTGTGTGTGTGTGTGTGTGTGTGTGTGTGTGTGTGTGTGTGTGTGTGTGTGTGTGTGTGTGTGTGTGTGTGTGTGTGTGTGGATGCAATTACACATCTGTCAGGGTGTGTAAGTTTCCCGGCTAGGGTAACCGAATAGCTGCACATGTTGGTAGGCTTTGGTAGTCATCAGGTCTGCTGTTATTGGTTGCCACAGTCATCAAGGCTGCTGTTATTGGTTGTAATACTATTCAGTGCCACTATGATTGGCTGTTGTCGAACTGTAAAGGGCTGATAAGTGGTTGTTTAAAAAAAAGGAAAAAACTATAGATTTTGTCTCTCATCAGTTTCATTCAAGGGCTTCCTGTCTGTGCATGGCAGAGGGGGTAACTTGGAGAAAGTGATGTGGTGTAGGGCTGCACGATTATGGAAAAAATCATAATCACGATTATTGATTTTTGCAGATTTTTTTGAAAATTATAACAAGATGAAATATAACCAAGAGTGAATTACATACGGGATGAGCAAAATAACATGAATTGTAATAATTAAAGGCAATAGCATGAAACTTAAGTGGACAGATTTCTGGCCAGAAACACCAGCCTGTCAGTATGTTCTGACTTCAAGGACGCTCTCAAAAGTAGGTCACTATTGCCACGATTAAATCACGATTAAAGTCATGAGTTCGATTTCACGATTTTATCACGATTTTGATTATTTTTCGGTTAATTGTGCAGCCCTAATGTGGTGTGAGAGAAATTAATTTGGAGTACTGTGTACCTGGGTTCTAAATTAAGACCGATCAACCGGCCAAATGGTGCTGAAATGTCAGTTTGGCAGGTAGAAAAAAACAACTTACAAGGCACTTTGACCCATTAGTGAGTGTGTGTTTGGCTAGTTGGCTTAATATCTACGAGCCATTTTGGCCGGTGATGGAAAAAATCTAATTTAGAGCCCTGCAGCGTAATACTAAGTTAATTGAATTGTAGAACAGTGTTGATAACAGAGCAAGAATGAGTGAGAGCTTGCTAGAGAAAGGAATCGGGGATCATATAGTATTAGGACAGGACACTTGTTTTTGGGGCCAGCAGCTGGGGACATGTGTTGTTGCCGTGACAGCCGGTGACACAGCCCGGTTGCCTGGCGAGCTGGCTAGCTGACCATCGTAGTGGCATGGCCACGAAATCCTCTCGGACGTCAGCTGTGCGTGGCAGCAGGGACAGGAACAGGAACTATGACGAGGAAGCAGCAGGCAACACACACGTACACACACACACACGTACACACACACACACGTACACACACACACACACACACACACACACACACACACACACACACACACACACACACACACACACACACACACACACACCTCACACCCTGCTCTCAGCCCCTCAGGCCATTTCCAAAGCCCATGCTCCCACTTTACCCAGCCCATCCTGCCCTCCCTGTGCAGTGTTGCCAGATTGGGTGGTTTCCTGCCCAATTGGGCTGTTTAGGATTACCGTCTGCAGGTTAAAAAAGGGCATTTGTTTGGGTTTTTCTTCAGATTTGTATGGCCATAGAAACCAATAGAATTTATTTCAAATTGGGCAGGATGTTTCCAGGCAGGTTTTGAGCATTTTTCTGATTCGGAAATCATCGGTCTCATCTGGCAACCCTTTCCCTGTGCCTCTCTGTGGCCAGGCGTTGAGTGCTGATGGCAGCTGATTCAGTCCTCTAGCGGTTTACTGCAGCTTGCTTTCAGTTTCATGTGTTGTGAAAGGCTGGTTGTGTGGTATAATTGGTTAATGAACTACTAAACTGGCTGGGCATGACCATTTGGTAGGGTGTAATGATGAGTAGACATATCGAAGATCACAGCAGTTGGTCTGCTGCCACGGTACTGTGCTGTCTCATGTTTTGATACTTTTTTTTATTGATGAGGATCACTTTAAATTCATTTTTCCCCCATTTCAGCACAAACGTGTGTGTATGTATTTATTTATTTTAGAGTATGTGTGTGCATTTTGAAACGCTATATACACATAGTGACGGCGTGTTTCTCCTATAGGTGTGGTAGTCTGGAGATAGTTACTGTGTGCATTGTATTGTATGGCGAGACACAGGGCTCCCAGCCTTCTAATTAGTCTGTCTTTATAGCCCACCTATCCTTTGAACCGCACACACACGCTTAATTGGGAACTCGCACCAGCGCCCACTTCTGCTAACAGGACGACAGACAGGAAATAAAAAACCAAACAAAAGCCATCGTCAGGCAGGCTGGCAGGCTGGCAACTTCCCACGCCAATGCCCTGAGGAACTCTGGGTGCATCCCAATATGCGACCTTGCCTCCTCCACTTGCGCTTGTCTCCTCGCCCCGCCTCCTGGCCCCTCCTCCGTGGAGAAAACGATCAAGTTTCCCAGCTGTCAGCCTCGCCACAACAACTTTTGAGGGACTGTTTTTCATTCACCATCCCAATTGCAAATGAGAAAAAGACTTTACAATTGAGATTTTGCAAGATATTGAAGTATAATGCTGTTGTCAGTGATGTCATCATGACGAGAAGCGAGTGGAGGAGGCAAGTGGAGGAGGCAAGGTCACATATTGGGATGCACCCTATGGCTCACTGGCACCAGCACACCAGCCAGGCCGTGCCCTCCTAGTGACGCAACACTTTCAGCGTTGCTACCCGTCAGGTCAAGAGCCATGCAAGTACTTTATGAGTTTCCGAAAAATCGGGAACTCCTCCCACTTTATGGGGATTAAGCAAACAACCATTAGCAAACCAAGGGAGGCGGGGTCAACCATGCGGTTTGGGAAATGCTCCTGGTCAGACCAAGTCTCGGAGAGATTGAAAGTCGATGATAATCAGGCTACCAGCACACACCAGTGTGACGTCACTGCTTTTTTGATATTTGTTTTGAACTGTATGCCTTTATTTGTGATAGGTCAGTGAAGGATTGGCAAACGACCTAAGGCCAGAATCAAACCCGGTTCCCTGGTGTAGCAGTGCTGTGCCCTACCGCTTGAGTCATGGCAGGGCCCTACCACTGCTTTTGACAATCATTTAATGGACAAATGTTTACAGACATTTTCAGCGTTTCACAGAACTGGCCTTATTTATGGAGTGTTTAGAGATTTCAGGTGTCAGCAAAACTGTTCAGGCCTTCTGTTTTGAGAATCAAGAGCTAGATCACTCTGCCACTGTTTTTTGATCATCATGTAATGGACGAATGTTCACCAAAACCTGCAACATTTTGCACTTCTTACACAACTGGACTTCTTTATGTTGGTAGATGAAGCATGGCTCCGTGTAAGCAGCGCACTGCCACTGTAAAGTTGAATGAAGATTGTTCTAGGTCTTGGTTGACAAGAAACAAAGTTTTATGCAACTTGTGGAGCATTTAGAAATTTAAGCATTCATAAAAGTAAAAGAACCAAGAGCTAGATCACTGAATGCTTTCAGTTGTCTCCGTTGAGTGCCACTATCAAATTGTTGAAAATTGTGGAAGTCAGAAAGAAATCCACGCAGTTGGTGATTTGAGAATAGTTTGTATAGTTTTTGTAGTTTTAGTTGTAGAATAGTTTGTGTAGATTTGTGTAGTTTTTGTGTGCTCATTATCGCACAAAAGTTAACATATTATAGCATGGGCATCATGTTTGTAAAACAACAGATAGATGTTCTTGAAGAGAGGGATGCTCCATAGTACAGTGTAAAAGTTTGTTTTCTGTTTTCCAGGAGTCTGACTCTGACCCTGACACACACTCTGCACATTCTCTCCTCTGTTGTTTTCTGCTCTGACTGAGGAGGAGACTGGTGTTACTCTGCCTGTCATTTTACAACCTTGAGCTGAAATCACAAGCTGTCAGCTACGCTGGCTGAAAACGGATTATTAACAGCCGTAATGACTGCTTGGCCCCAGCACACATTTGAACACACACTCGCAGAAGAAAAAACTAGCGAAGGACTACTAACTGTACAACACGCGCGCACACGCACACGCACACGCTCACACACACGCTCACACACACGCTCACACACACACACACACACACACACACACACACACACACACACACACACACACACACACACACACACACACACACACACACACACACACACACAGAGGTCTAGCAGATCTCAGGCACGAAGCAGGAGGCTAAATTTAACTTTCGCCAGGAGACAGACATAACTTTTTAAAATGC
>NC_085862.1:6552751-6577751 GCF_034702125.1 Engraulis encrasicolus
GATGTGTTGGATGCTTGATGTGTTGTGCTGTGATGTGTTGGATGCTTGATGTGTTGTACTGTGATGTGTTGGATGCTTGATGTGTTGTGCTGTGATGTGTTGGATGCTTGATGTGTTGTGCTGTGATGTGTTGGATGCTTGATGTGTTGTGCTCAGCTCAGGCCAATTTGTTTGACTGGCGGATGTATGTGTTTACCCAGTTCTCTTGCGCTAGTCTTTCCAGCCTGGCGAGGGCGCACACACACACACACACACACACACACACACACACACACACACACACACACACACACACACACACACACACACACACACACACACACACACACACACACACACACACACACAGAGCACCATTCACAAACCAGCTCCGGCTGTCGCCTGCAAAACTACATGCATGGATTCATTCTTGCCAGCACATGTCCTCCAACACACACACACACACACACACACACACACACACACACACACACACACACACACACACACACACACACACACACACACACACACACACACACACACACACACACTGGGCCTCCCCACCCCCCTCCAGCTGAAGTGAACCCTAGCTTATTAAAGCTGTCACTTATTGTGTGCTGGGTTGCGCAAGTTCTGTTCTTCCCTCTTGGAAAACAATGGCGACGTCGTTCGGAGGAAAGTCCTTCTGTAGCCCCCGCCAGATTGCGTGTAGAAGTGGTTGGACGTGTGTGTGTGTGTGTGTGTGTGTGTGTGTGTGTGTGTGTGTGTGTGTGTGTGTGTGTGTGTGTGTGTGTGTGTGTGTGTGTGTGTGTGTGTGTGTGTGTGTGTGTGTGTGTGTGTGTGTGTGTGTGTGTGTGTGTGTGTGTGTGTGTGTGCAGGCGTGTGTGTGTGTTTGCGTGCATGCCTGCGCGTGTGTGTGTGCGTGCGTGTGTATGTGTGTGTGTGCGTGCATGCTTGCATGTCTGAACCCTGCAGTTTTAACCCTTAATGGCCCTGTGGCTGGATGGTGTTTTGGCAGTTGAAGTGTTTAATGTCTGACGAGCACTTTGCTCTTAGTCTTATCTCTTATCTGTTTTTCTTTCCCTCTTTCCTCTTTCTATCTTTCTATCCCTCTCTCCTGCCACAGAGTTATAGGGAATCTTGATTTATAGATATGAATACCTTTTGTCAGAGGTGTCAAAAGTAAGTTTAAAAGTAAAAAAAGAAAGAAACACTGCTTCCTTTCAACAGAGGTAACTTATCTGAGTAACCAGTAGACCTCTGTTGGATCAAATTTGTGGTGGGTCCTTGTTAGGTTTTCAGTATCAACACAGTCTATCTACAGCACTACTGCACTAGGTATAATTATGGTGTAACAGCTATGTAATATCATTTAATTTATACTTTTACTGTTGACACCTGCCTTTTTCTACACAGTAGATGCATGGCCATCACCAATTTTGCCCTTGAAACAGTTGGTTGCATTATTGCAGGCCAGGGTTGAGTTCTACTGTATACTTGGGTTCTCAATGTTTATCAACACAATGTTGTGAGGCAAGACAATGGCAGCCAACCACGTGAGCTAATTATTTGACCGGCAGCGGTTTCCAACAATCAGAGGTTGAGTTGTGCGTAGCTAGGTTCGCACAGTCAGGTTATAAACAAAATTTAGAGCCCATGTATAAGCGGTGGACATAGCCTACCAACTTGTCTGTGGGAACAACGGTGTTCAGTGTTGGACTGTTTATGTGTTGTGAGTAATAAACTAGACACCTCATGGTGCTTTAAGTTTCCTGCGCGGCTGTTGATTGTAATTTTCAGTTGGTGCCCATGTAGTTTACATTCTTCTCTTTGACGGTCTGTGTTGGTCCGTTGCAATCTCTTGCTATCTTTCGTTATCGCTTTGGTTTTGATTAGTTATTTTTGTACAGTGAGCTTGTCCTAGTCTCTGAGCGTGTAGCACCAAACAAAGCCCAGTGAAATATACACTCTCTGATAGCACTCTGCTTCAGGGCTAGTCCTATACACGACTCAAGAGCTTGGCCCTACCGTGGCGCATATGGTAGGGCACTCGTTTGCTATGCGGCTGACCCGGGTTCGATTCCCGGTCTGGGTCCTTTGCCAACCCTTCCCCGTCTCTCTCTCCCAACACGCTTCCTGTCACCATCTGCTCTGTACTATCATGAATATAATAAAAAAGACCACACAAAAAAACACAACTGAAGAGCATGTTCCCCATGGTCAAGGAGTTTGTTGTTGCCATTGCTTATTTATGTATTTTTTTCCCGATTTCTTTTGTTTACATACTCTGGGGTACATAACCTCATAGCTATGCTAAGTATGTTGTGTTGTTGTGTGTGCTGTGAAGAATGTCATTAATCCTCGTCATAGTAGACTATGGAGGATGTAAACAACAGGACGTCTGTATGAAGCTGTAAGAAAACTTTTGTCTTTGACTATAGCAGTTCTTCAATTTTCACCTGATGATGTCATTGTCTTTCCTGAAAATTGAAGTGTGTCATCGTCAAGCTCGACAAAAACTCCCCAGTACCTAAAAAGCTTATCTTATCTTGTCAAGCCCTACTACACTGGTACCTTGTTATCTCTTCTCTCCTTTCTCTCCTTGTAGTTTCTGAGTTCAGAATTTTTGGCTGTAGGCGACGGGACTTTTTCTTTTCAAGCTTGAAGAAGTCCTTTATTGCTATTTAATGCCGAACATACCTCCTCCATTTATTTCACCTCTGTCTCCTTGCAGTATCGGAGTTAAGAATTTCGTCTGTAGGCGACTGAACTTTTTTTTTGAGTATTTTGGAATATTTTACTGCTATTTAACACCTCTCTTGTATTTCTCTCTCCTGTGTTTCCTTGTAGTATCGGAGTTAAGAATTTCGTCTGTAGGCGACTCGACTTTTTGTGGAGCTTGGAGTATTTTATGTAAGGGTTAACGTTCGGCGAGAAGGTCGCTACCGTGGAATAGCAGCACGACAGAGAGAATCTTTAGACCCCGACGCGGAGCGGAGGGGTCTTGTTCTCTCTGAAGTGCTGCTATTCCACAAAGCGACCGACTCGCCGAAAGTTAACCCGCTTATTATATGGATATACTTAAATGATTCACACATGCGGGGACATTTCTTTATACCTATTTAATGTTAAGATTGTTGCTGCGCAAAACAAAACAGTGCCGTTGTGGAACACCGCTAGGCAACAGCTAGGTAGGCTAGCCAGGACAACAGGTGTTGTCTATCACAGCAGCTGATTAGAGTGACAAAAGACCGACCCCCTGCGGAGTGATATGAAACATTCGCTTTAGCCACTGACTTGTATACAAGCCAGTGGCTTTAGCAGTGAACGTCTTGTTGCCATTGACAGCGGTAGCCAGGACAACGGGTGCTGTCTATCACAGCAGCTGATTAGAGTCTTGTTGAAAAGTCGCTTTAGCAGTGAAAAGTCTTGTTGCCATTGACAGCGGTCTGTTATAGACCAACCCGTCCGTTATCGAAAAATAACAGACGTCCGAACGTTGGGGAGCCCCGTTGAAATGAATGGAGCATTCGACAGATGACGTCACAACCATATAATAATCATGTTTATTATATGGTTGTGACGTCATCTGTCGAATGCTCCATTCATTTCAACGGGGCTCCCCAACGTTCGGACGTCTGTTATTTTTCGATAACGGACGGGTTGGTCTATAACAGACCGCTGTCAATGGCAACAAGACTTTTCACTGCTAAAGCGACTTTTCAACAAGACTCTAATCAGCTGCTGTGATAGACAGCACCTGTTGTCCTGGCTACCGCTGTCAATGGCAACAAGACGTTCACTGCTAAAGCCACTGGCTTGTATACAAGTCAGTGGCTAAAGCGAATGTTTCATATCACTCCGCAGGGGGTCCGGTACGTCTTTTGTCACTCTAATCAGCTGCTGTGATAGACAACACCTGTCCTGGCTAGCCTACCTAGCTGTTGCCTAGCGGTGTTCCACAACGGCTCTGTTTTGTTTTGCGCAGCAACAATCTTAACATTAAATAGGTCTAAAGAAATGTCCCCGCATGTGTAAATCATTTAAGTATATCCATATAATAAGCGGGTTAACTTTCGGCGAGTCGGTCGCTTTGTGGAATAGCAGCACTTCAGAGAGAACAAGACCCCTCCGCTCCGCGTCGGGGTCTAAAGATTCTCTCTGTCGTGCTGCTATTCCACGGTAGCGACCTTCTCGCCGAACGTTAACCCTTACATAACACACCTCTTGTATTTCTCTCTCCTGTGTTTCCTTATAGTATCGGAGTTAAGAATTTTGTCAGTAGGCGATTGGACTTTTTTTTTGCCTTGGAGTTTGAGTATTTTATTGATATTTAACCTACTTTTTGTATTTCTCTCTCCTCTGTTTCCTTGTAGTATCGGAGTGCTCAATGACTCCAGACAGAATTTCGTCAGTAGACGACTGAACTGTTTTTGGAGCTCAGAGAAGTATTTTAATGCCTAACTCAATTTCTCTCTCCTGTGTTTCCTTGTAGTATCGGAGTGCCCGATGACTCCAGACACGCCGGCCAGTGAGGCGCGCACCTCCACCAACAGTAGCCGGCTAGCTGCCCTCAAGAGGCAGAACGACATTGAGCTCAAGGTCAAACAGGGTGCGGAGAACATGATCCAGATGTACTCCAATGGCTCATCAAAGGTACACCGCCTAGCTGCGTGTGTGTGTGTGTGTGTCTGTCTGTCTGTCTGTCTGTCTGTCTGTCTGTCTGTCTGTCTGTGTATGTTTGTGCCTGTGTTTGTGTGTGCGGCTGTCTGTGTATGCTTGTCTGTGTGCACCCGTGTCTGTTTGTGCGTGTTTCTGTATTTTTCTGTGTGTCTGTATCTGTGTATGTTTTGTCTGTCTGTGTGTGTGTTATGTATGTGTGTGTCTGCACACACCCAAGTGAGTGTGTGTGTGTGTGTGTGTTCTTGAACAGATTTGTGTCTGTGTTTATGACTAGTAAGGGCTGCAGCCATCAACAGTGCCTATGTGATCTACACCGCTGGTCATGATGCTTTAGTGGTGAAAAGGGGGAAGCGCAGCACTTCAAACCTTTCTAAGCACACAATTGTAAACACATGAAGCAGACGGTGGGGCAGAGAGAGGAGAGTCCTGTTTAAAATAGCAACCTTAAAAAGCACACTCCTGTTTGAAATAGCAAGCTTAAATGTGAAGAATTCAGACCCTCTCATCTCAGGAGGGCAGTGTTTGGGAACATGAGTCCTTTTGAAGTGAACAGGGGAGAAAGTTGAAGTCCCATCCTCTAAGAATGGTAACCAGATGGTGAAAGAAATATTTATTGGATATGGATGTGCCAAAGAGATGGTCAGGCATGCTAAGCTTTTGTCTGATTGTACTGTATTGTATTGTGCAGCCATGACCTAGTGGTTAGGGAGGGTTACAGGTTCGAATCCCACCCTCTCCTCTCCCTGGACATCCATCCATGGCTGAAGTGCCCATGAGTAAGGCATCTAACCCCACATTGCTCCAGGGACTGTAACCAATACCCTGTAATAATTTTAAGTCGCTTTGGATAAAAAGCATCAGCCAAGTATAATGTAATAATAATGTTATAATCCTTTTTTCTCGTGTGTCTGTGAATTACGTTTGGGTGAGGTGATTCCAATTAGAGAATTTAATTTGCTCTCATTGCACCTGTAGCTGACCACACAGCATTTTACACAACACTGTTTGTCTTGTTTGTTATTGTTGCTTGCTGAATATAGTGTAGTGCGTTGACTTGACTTGTCGAGTCCCTGGGCCCTTACCGTTGGCCTGTTGAGGCCATGTAGAGTAGACACAATGCAATTAAATGAGAGGAATTTTCCCAGAGTGAGACGCAGCCCTGACCTGTTGCTTCCTGTAAGCACCACCGCAACAACAACCCTTCCTCTCCCTTCTCTCTCCCCTCTCTCTCCTCTCTCTCTCCCCTGCCACTGTACTGCAACCCTTCCTCCCCCCTCTCTCTCCTGCAACACCACACTTCCTCTCTCCTCTCTCCCCCTCTCCTCTCTCTCTCCTCTCATCTCCTCTCTCTCTCCTCTCTCTCTCCTGCAACACCACACTTCCTCTCTCCTCTCTCCCCCTCTCCTCTCTCTCTCCTCTCTCTCTCCTCTCATCTCCTCTCTCTCTCCTCTCTCTCTCCTGCAACACCACACTTCCTCTCTCCCCCTCTCCTCTCTCTCTCCTCTCTCTCTCCTCTCATCTCCTCTCTCTCTCCTCTCTCTCTCCTGCAACACCACACTTCCTCACTCCTCTCTCTCCCCTGCACACTGCAACCCTCCCTATCCCTTCTCTCCCCCCGCCACACCAACCCTTCCTCCCCCCTCTCTCCCCTGCCACAGCCACACACCGCCTTTCCTTACTCTGAGAGATGGGGGGCATGGACTGAGGTATAGAGAGGGACAGACAGGGATGGAGGGATGCGGGAATAGAGAGAGAGAGAGCGAGAGAGAGAGAGAGAGACTGAAGCAGTGTTCTAAAATTAGCATGTCAGCATGAGTCCTTGCTGGGGGATGTGGAAGAGGACAGGTCATCACTTCTATCTGTTTACTCTCTCTCTCTCTCTCTCTCTCTCTCTCTCTCTCTCTCTCTCTCTCTCTCTCTCTCTCTCTCTCTCTCTCTCTCTCTCTCTCTCTCTCTCTCTCTCTCTCTCTCTCTCTCTCTGGCTTTCTCTCTTCCCTCTCTCGTTCCTTGGGCACAGACCCTGTCTCCTGTCTCTTTCTTCATCCACTTGTTTCAAGGGGCTTGTACTGTAATGCATAAGTCAAGAGTTTTGCAATGCTACAGTAGCAGCACAGTAGATATGTAATGCGTTAGTTCAGAGTTAGTAACTCCCTTTCTCCCATTTAGAAAGTCTCAGTGTTCCTCTCTATAAACAGAGTTCTGTAAGATTAGAAGTTAATAACCGATTAGCATTTGGCTCGAAAAGGCAGATTATCTCCGTTTATAACATGCCCTAATATTGGTCAGTAGGCTTCTCAGCTGACACTATGTTTGTTTTGGAGTGTTTTGGTTTAGTTTTGTCGTTGTTGGATTATGCAAAAAGAATTAGCTGGGTGTTTCGCTGATTTTATTTTTTTTATTATTATTTTCCTCGGCTTGATTTGTTTTCGAGCCTAGTCTCCAGGGACCTGTACTACAAAGCTGGTTCATTACATTACATTACATTGCACTTAGCTGACGCTTTCATTTATTCAACGTGACTTACAACTATTATTTTTCAAGGTATTGGTTACAGTCCCTGGAGCAATGTGGGGTTAAGTTCCTTGCTCCAGGGCACTTCAGCCACGGATGGAGATGTAGGGAGAGGTCAGGGGGAATTCAAACCGGCAACCCCTAGATTGAAAGACCAACTCTCTAGGTTCAGAAGTAAATCAGGTTAAGTTAAGAGGTAAATCACCTAATAGAAGAGCCTGGAGTCCTCATTTTCCTCTCAACTTAACCTGGTTTACTCTTGAACCAGCTTTGTAGTATGGACCCTTGCTGGAAGTTTGTTTCCTGGCCTGGTCTCCTGGTGCGCTAGCTATCGCCACGGTGTCATCTAGGGAGGAAGTGACATCATGAGTAAGGCATTCCTGTCATGCCCTTTGGAGGAGCTAGAGGAAGTGCAGGGAGGCGAGCCGCCGAGGAAACAGGAAGCTTCCATACCTGACTGACTCCGACACACACACACACACACACACACACACACACACACACACACACACACACACACACACACACACACACACACACACACACACACACACACACACACACACACTGCCCAACTGATAAGTTTCAGTCAACGTGAACTGTGAACATTCCACATTCAAATTCCAACCGTTTATGGGTCAAGCGTTAGGGACAGTTCTTCCTCACGCGCACACATACACACACACACACACACACACACACACACACACACACACACACACACACACACACACACACACACACACACACACACACACACACATACACACACACACACACACTCTCTCTCTCTCTCTCTCTCTCTCTCTCTCTCTCTCTCTCTCTCTCTCTCTCTCTAACACACCTACAGACAGCCACTAAGTGACCCGTAGCCACTTAAGACACAGTTGCAATGCACCCACATCATCGCTGTTTACAGTACACCACTCACTCTGCGCAAGTATCTTTTTTCTTTCCTCTTCCTGTCCCCTATGGGATATAACACTTCTGCTGCTGCTGCTGCTGCTGCTGCTGCTGCTGCTGCTGCTGCTGGGGGTGTCTGGGTGATGCAGGCTGCGGGCCGGGCAGCATGTGGGCATCTCTCTCCCAGTGTTGCCAGATGTATTTGACCTAATCCCGCCCAAAAGCTTCTCAAACACCGCCAAAATGCGCTAAATTCAGCCCAATTTCAACAAATTGCATTGATTTCTATGGGCACAAATCAGTAGGAAAAAAAACGCCAAATGGCCAATTTTTCCCATTTTTACCCGCAGACAGCCATCCCAAGTAGCCCAATTGGGCAGGTAACCGCCCAATCTGGCAACACTGCTCTCTCCTTCTCCTCCACCTCAAGCTCCTGTTCCGTTTTGCTTGGCTGCTCTGCACTGTAAAAGATCCTCTCTTCTACTGTGCCCTAGACTTGTCTACCGCTTGGTAGAGCTTGACTGCGTTGCATTGCACAGACGGGCCTGCTTCAATATCTTGTCTGTCTTGCCTGCACTGAACTGTGCAGCTTGTTTGGTTCTATTCTATTCTATTCTATTCTGTTCTATTCTATTCTATTCTATTCTATTCTATTCTCCAGGGTGACTGAGTGATGTGCCTGTCTCCCCACACTGCTGCTGCTATTGCTATTACACTGAGCTGTGCGACCGCTTTGACAGGCTAATGTAGTGTACTGCTGCAGTACAGAAATAGCATTTCCATTCTATTCTAAAATAGTCTGCTCCCTTCCACACTCTATTCTATGCTATTCTACTCTATGCTATTTGATTCTGTTCTGGGCTAGTAGCTATGGTGGTCACATGGCCCTCCACTTCCTGTAGACTAGCTAATGCACTACAAAGCATTTCTATTCTGTTCTAAAATATTCATCTCTGTTCCACTGTATTCTACTCTATGTTATTCTACTTTATTCTACTTAATTCTATTCTGTTCTGGGCCAGCTATGGTGGTCACATGGCTCTCCACTTCCTGTAGTGTGTCCCGCAGGAAGGACCGCCCAGCTGCCATCAGCAGACCAAGCATGCGGAGCAGGAAAAGACCTGCTCTCTCTCACTCCTTCTCTCTCTCCCTCTCTCTCTCTCCCTCTCTCTCTCTCTCTCTCTCTCTCTCTCTCTCTCTCTCTCTCTCTCTCTCTCTCTCTCTCTCTGTCTCTCTCTCTCTCTCTCTCTCTCTCGCACACTCTCTCTCTCACACTCTCACACACTCTCTCACTTTTTAATTTTCTCACACACACACAGACACACACACACACACACAGACACACATCCCTTAAGTCTTGTCTTACGGCCCGCTCCGGCCCCTGTGATTGTCTGCTAGTTGTGCTCTGATTAGTCGCACTAAAACACACACACACACACACCGCTGCAGTCCTGCCCTTGCGACCCGCTCCACTCCGGGCCCCTGTCACTGCTGGTGGTGGTCTGAGCAGCGTCAAAACACAGATTGCAGGAATAGTGAAGACAGGCACGCTGAGCTGTAGGCCAGTGGCCACCAGATTCCATACAGTCTAGATAGAAATAAGGTTCTGACAGCCAACAGATTCCATATAGTTCAAGACTCTAGATTGAAATAGGTTATTGACACTCACCAGATTCCATACAGTGTAAGAGTCTAGATTGTAATAAGGTTCTTCTGACAGCCACCAGATTCCATATACCGGTAGTCTAAGAGTCTAGATTGAAATAGAGTTCTGACATTCACCAGATTCCATAATACTTGCCACAGCCACCTGATTCCACGAGGCTCTGACTACTACCATGAGATTCTATGGGTTCCGAAAGCTACTGGAAATATAAGGGTCTGAAAGCCACATTATCCCAAAAGGTTTCAACAGCCACCAGAACCGTAAGGCTCAGATAGATTCCAAAAGGTTCCGCAAGCCACCAGATTCCGACAATGATGTTCAGCTGTGTGGTACTCTGCTGTGTAGAATGTTCCAAAAGTACTGGTGTGGAATGTTGACCTTAGTCATGTGTTTGATTCCCAGAAAAACAGGCATTTCAGTGGCGCTTGGAAAGAGCACACTAATGACTAATTTTCATGTTCAGCGTTGTTTCCCTTCCAGACACTGATGGTCGAACAACACTGTGAAGTGTTATGCCAGTGAAAAAGCCAATGTTTTCATATTGGTCACTGTCCCCGGGGTTGTTTTGTCTGTGTGAATACCGCAGCATTGCACATCATGGCACAGTGTCCATTAGCTGCTTGTAAAAAGCAGTCGTGTCTTCTTGTAGTGGTATTCCCTGTGAGAAAACTGAGGAGTATCACGTATTAGCAGAGCTGGGGTGCATTTCTGGAAAGCGTAGTTGCTAACTGTGTTAGCTACTTTGTTGGTTGCAATGCAATTTCCCATTGGCAACTACCGAAGTTGCTAACGGCTAACATCTGCACTTTCCAGAAATGCACCCCAGGTCTGGGACCACAAACCGGCCCTGGCAATTTTGGCATGGACCAGCCCCCCACCCCCATTCTACAGTTATGATGGGCACAGTCCACTGTATATGAAGGATGCACTGATTTGTGGGCTGGTCTTTTAGGGAAAATTTGAAACAAATCAAAAATATAAAAAGTATCGTCCCCTGAGGACTGTTGGTGGCGCACCGGGAAAATGTCCTGTATGCCAGATTACCAGTCCAGCCCTGTGTACTAGGGTTTCACTGAGTAACAGATATGCTTTTATCAACTCCTACAGGCAGAAAGGCTTTATAACGAGACCAGTTTGCCAACATATAGACATGCTTTCAATTTGGAATGGGTCTGTGTCTTTGATACTAGTTAAGTGACGTAAAGAGTATTTACAAAGCTCATTTCTAAAGTGTATTTGAGTCCTGAAAGCAATAGAGACATCAAAAGGACAACCTCAAAATGAGATGAAAACAATCTGGGGAAAAAATATAAATAAGACATGCAATAGACGCTAAAGGCAGACAGTAAAAGGAAAGAAAATCATTTAAATCTGGAGACTTTGTGGCTTCAAGTAATCATTAAGGAAGGGTTGTGTTGCTAAAAATAAGTGGCCCTTAAAGTGATATCAAACTTGGTGCTTCATCTTGACCGCAAGTAAGGTTATTTTTAGGTTGGTTTTAAATATGGCCTCTTTGTGGGACGACTAATATGTTCCAGTTGTTTGCTCTACTCAGAGACATAATACAATGGCAGTGTAATGACTGCAGAATATGATAACTTGGATAACAAGGATAACTCCTTGCTTTGCGGTTTGTCGTGCTTTGTGTATGTTTCAATCATGAGATCAAAGCAGAATGTTTTGAATATATGTATGAGGTCTTGTTGTATGTCTGACATATGTATGTCTGATCTTGTTGTAGAATACTATAGGCCGCCTACCAACTGGATGCATTTAGAGATGACTGATGTTAAACATGAAAAACCTGCCAAGGCTTGTTGCCATCCGTGATATCAGCTGTGTATTTCATGAACATAAGCAATTGTCATTTCTAGCATATTTGATGATGTGTGTGCAATGCATACATGCGCGTGTGTGTGTGTGCGTGCGCGCGCGTGTGCACACATATGCATGCCTGTCTGTGTGCGTGTGCGCACATATGCATGCCTGTCTGTCTGTCTGTGTGTGTTTAAGTGTGTCTGTCTGTCTGTCTGTGTGTTTGTATGTGTGTGTGTCTCAGTATGTGTGTGTAAACACACAAATGCGTAAATATCGTGGTGAGAGGGATATCTTCGAATAATGAAATTGTCCATTTTATTTTAGAAATGTATGCTAAATGTACTATTACTACTGTATTATTGTCTCGTGTAGGACCGTAAGCTGTTAGCGGCGGCACAGCAGATGCTTCAGGACAGCAGGACGAAGATGGAGTTCATCCGCATGCAGATCCTGAAGGCGACACAGGCCAACGAGATGGGCTTCGACAGCAACGACAGCGGTGAGTAGCGTACCACCCGACGACTGGCTTTTTTGCAGTGCTTTACCTGTCCAGGGGTGCGTTTCTGGACAATGTTGTTGCAAACTAAGTTAGCAACTTGCATGGTTGCAATGCAATTTACCATTAGAAACCAAGTAAGTTGCTAACTGGTTAGCAACATTCTTTTCAATAAATGTGGTCCAGTATCTTGCAGCTTGTGAGGTTTTTTTTTCCGCTGGTAAGTCTGTTGGAGATGGCCCATAGGCTGCTAACCAGAAAAACGCTATGAACATTCGCACACTGACCCAAAGCACACTCCCGCACACTCATCTAAAGAGAATTGGGGATTTCCAGAACTGGAGGATGCGATTTTCAAAATGTGAACAGCGTAATTTATTTAGGATTTAGTAAGTAAGTGATCACAATAGACCATTTCCTCATGACCGTACACCTATTTAATTACTGTACAAACCACAGTGGCCACATTCAGTGCTATACTTGATTGTATTACAGGGCACGATGAGGTGATTGCTGGTATTAGCACATTGAGTGAGCGTATTAGGGCATTTTCCGTAACCGTAGGGGAAT
Source organism: Engraulis encrasicolus (assembly GCF_034702125.1). Taxonomy (NCBI): domain Eukaryota; kingdom Metazoa; phylum Chordata; class Actinopteri; order Clupeiformes; family Engraulidae; genus Engraulis; species Engraulis encrasicolus. The sequence goes on from NC_085862.1 coordinate 6,565,381, forward strand.
AGACCTGGGCAGCATATTCGAGATTCCAGAGTAATTAACCTTAACTGCGGCTGCTATGCTTTACTTCCTCATGGGACGTTCAAGGTCATCCGCTCACTCCTGGTCATGGAGGCATTGGGTTGTGCTTGCACTATTCAGAGGTCTTTCCTGAATTCAAGTGAAAGAAGAATTCCATCTATGATGGGATTAAGATACCTTGCATGATGCAATTATGCCTCGGAAACATCGTCTTCCATGTTGTAATGGGTTTCCACCCAGATGGGTAGCGAATATTCCTCAGACTCTCCTAGAAATGTTTTTATTTGTGCATGTGTATGTGAGAGAGAGATTGATGTATTCATGCAGTGTCTAATATTTGAGATAAATACAGTGCAATTTGATCTGTGTGTACCCGTGAGTGTCATATTCAAAACATTTCTCTAGAATCCAAGTATTTGACTGAAAAATAGTAACATTGGATTGTGTGTGTGTGTGTGTGTGTGCATGCGTCCCTGTGTGTGTGTGTGTCTGCGCATCTGTGTCTGTGTTTGTGTTTGTGTGTGTGTCTGTGTGTGCGCGTCCATTTGTGTGTGTGTGTGTGTGTGTGCCTGTGTCTGTGTGTGTGTTCTCATCGCCCTGTGCAGTGCACGGCGCCAAGCCCATCATCAGCCCACTAGACCTGCGCCTGGAGGAGCTGAGACATCACTTCCGCATCGAGTCGGCGCTGGCCGAGGGCGCACGCAACGTCATGAAGCTGCTCGACAAGATGGCTGAGAAGAAACGACACTCCGAGGTGAGCGAAATTAGATTACCTTAGATTAGATTCATTATTGTCCCATAGGGATATTTGTTTTGGCCAAGAAGAAATGACACTCCAATGTGAGCGAGGACTGGTGGAGTAAGAGATCACATTATACCTAGCAGGGCTTTGAATCAGAATTTTATTTCCAATTCGTTTGTTCCGAACAGAAACTGAATTTTAATGTTTCCGGCTCTGTGTTCCACCATTAAATAGACGTTCCCGAACCGGTTAGACTTAAAACAAAAAATATACGTTTCCATAACGGTTAATCACATTCCCTCTCAGCTGTTTAACAAATGGCTTTACAATTATGTCTCATCCAGCATAAACCAAATGTAATAATGTTACCAAAACAATTGATTATTGTTGATAATAAAGGAAGTACACGGCCACACACTGAACCTACTTTCTCAATACAGAAGCACTGTGCTCAGGTGAAGTAAGGTGTGGTGGGTTTAAGTAGTGAGTAGATTATGTCATGTAAGCCATGGACTATGTTGATCTCTATCAGAAAGTGACGTCGGTAGTCACAGGAGAGTGTGCTGTATGGACTGCTTTGTTGCTGAGGTGACAAGTTAGTTTGGATCTCTGATGCAAATTAAGATGGTGTGCAAATGAGATGGAGCTCAGGGATATAGTTGTTTAAAAAAAGCTGATCTAACATGGCTAAAACTGAGACATATCTCTGTTAGTTTAGTTTAGTTTATTAGGATCCCCACTAGCTGGGCGCAGACCCAGTTATTCTTCCTGTTGTATACAATTCATTCATTTAAGCATCATCCATTGAAAAGAAAGAAAGAAAAAAAGAAGAAGAGGAAAAACATAGTTTAATTACTTTAATAATGGTTTAAGAGTCTGTTAGCTCTGAAGACTTATTTGTTTATTTTTACTGTATCATCTGCCCAAAACAAGAGCACAACATCGTCTTTTTCATGCCATTCCAGTAGTCACACTTAATGACCTCTGCCATGCTTGGCGTTTATGCAAAGCCCAAGCTTTTAATTTTGGTGTTGTGATGTTATGCAAAACCCTAGCTTTTAATTTTGATGTTGTGATGCTACCGTCAGCTCCTGTGGGAGGTTGGGCGGGTTCGGTTCCCTTGACCCTTGCACTAATAAAAAGTGGTGGAATATCGCACGAGTGTGTCACAGGGCCGTGGGCCGCACTGTAAAGCCGCCGATCCGCTTTGGTGACAACGCGGTGTGAAATCTTACAGGCAGGCTCGTGTAGGCGCGCGCTGGCGTCGCACTCTCACATGGAATGTTCTGGACGTTGGGTGCAGGGTTGCCAGATGACACCAACGATTTCCAGCCCAAATTGTAATCAAAACCCTCTTGAAAGCTCTAAATCCTGCCCAAATTGAACTAAATTCTATTGATTTGCTGATTGATTGCAGAAAAACCCACCCAAATGCCCTTTATGCCCATTTTTTTAGCCGCAGACGACCTTCCCAAGCAGCGGGAAACCGCCCAATCTGGCAACACTGATTGGGTGGGTGGTTTACAGTAGCTCTGTGCCCCCATTGGCTGACCCTGCGATGGCGGCCGCCACACCGTCCTGTTGGTTCGTGTCCTCTCTCTTCTCTCGTTCTTTCTCCCACCAGGCCAGGCAGTGGCCCGAGTGAACTTGGCCACCAATGGTGGATAGATGTGCAGAGGAGTAAATGTGCCGTGTGCAAAAAGGCTGGCATACTAAGAGGCCGTGTGCAAAAGGCTGGCAGAAGGGGCCGTGTGCAAAAGTGCTGGCATAAGGTGCCGTGTGCAAAAGGCTGGCATAAGGGGGACTGTGAGCAGCTGTGAGAGGGTTGTTTTGAAATCGCTAAATGGCTGGCCAAAAAATATATACACAGTATTCGGGGTTTGAAATGGAAGCTTTTTTTGCATGCATTTTGGGATTGTGCAGGCTCACAACGCGTTAGTTTAAGCCATCGGTGGGTTCGGAGCCTATTGACCAGGGGAAACATTTGCTATACAATCAAGTTATATTTTCAGGGGACCTAGTGAAGGTAGGGTCTGTTGAAAAGGTGGCCGCCTTCAATAGGCCTAAAGTGCAGTGGGAAATCTTGGTTTTGTCTTCATAGCACGGCCATTGGAGGGCTTTATAAAATGTGGCCCCTCGAATGGAGATGGTTTCCCACCCCTGGTTTATGTCATCCACGCCGCTAAATTTGAGAATGCGACGGGGGGTGTGGCGCCATTTTGAGTCACGTGACGCCGCGAGCCATTGGCACACCTGAAGTATGCACGTACCCACGCCATGTCTGAACAGCCCTTTAAGCCATTCAGATTATTTCAAACAAATCCCAGTAGGCTATGTGTGCTTGCGTATGCCACTTAAAGGGAGTCCCCAGGTCAAGGTGTGACTGTACTGGACGTGGCAGGAGTGGTAGCCGCTTGTGGTGCCAGTTGATGAGAAGGTTACTTTATCCCGAGAGACAGCCCAATCATCCCGAGTGCGTTACAATATGCGACCTTGCTTCCTCCACTTGTGCTTGTGGCCTCGTACCAGGAAATAATGTGTTGTGATGACATCACTGGCATTCTATTCTATGTCATTCTATCAGCATTATATTTTCAATATCTCGCAAAAGCTCAATTGTAAAGTCATTTTCTCTTTTTTTGCAAACTGGATGGTGAATAAAGAATAGTCCCCCCAAAATTATTGTGATTAGGCTGACAGCGGGGAAAGTGAATTGTTATCTCCATGGAGGCGGGGCATCAGCAAAAGGTGAGGCCACAAGCACAAGTGGAGGTCACAAGGTTGCATATCGGAAACACCCAGACAGTGCTAAACCTCCAAAAAGGCAGAATGGCCTGCCTTAATCAGTTGGTGTACCTGTTCAACCTCTTGATAGTCTTACCTGCCCTCCCTCCCTGCCTAATGGCCTGCAGGCACTCTGTAATCTTTGTCTACCAACTCGGGAAGAGCGCCAAACTTTCCGTGCTAACTGAACCGTCGTTGTAGCAGCTTAAAGCTGCATTACAGCCCTTGCATGAAAATCCCCCGATTGTGATTATTATTAGATGTTCCAAGAGCCTGCTATTGTGCCCTGATAATTGTGGAAGTGGAGTATTTGACAGACCAGTATAGAGCGTAAAACCTCTTGACATTTCTCCAGGCCTGTAAAACAGGTTGCGTTTAGCCTAAAGCTACGGGCTAATCTGCCCAATTAACTGCTAGTGTTACTACTACAGTAGCCAGTTCACAGCACTCTGGTGCTTACAGTATAATAAGTTGATGAAGGCTTTTGTTGATGATGGTCTATGGGTCTATTTTTTCCTAATTTTGTTGTAGGCTATTCAAATGAAAATAATTCACTGTGCGTTAAACCTGATGCCGCCGTCTGTTAAGCCCTGGTGATTTTTTACACTGTACCTGTTCTTGTGTTATGTTATGTTATGTTTTATGTTATGTTATGTTATGTTATGTTATGTTATGTTATGTTATGTTATGTTATGTTATGTTATGTTATGTTATGTTATGTTATGTTATGTTATGTTATGTTATGTTATGTTATGTTATGTTATGTTATGTTATGTTATTTGTATGTCATGTTATGTTATGTTATGTTATGTTATGTTGTGTTATGTTATGTTATGTTATGTTATGTTATGTTATGTTATGTTATGTTATGTTATGTTATGTTATGTTATGTTATGTTATATTGTGTTGTGATATGTTGTGATATGATATGACTATGGTAATACCTACACAATTTGGGGCCGAGTCCGTCATGTTTTTCTGGGCCTATCCGTTTTATGATATCTGGCCATGCTCCTTGATTTTTTTTTTCTGGGTCCACCTGTTTTATGATTTTTGGCCACTTTTCTTGAGTTAACCCATTGACGCCTAAGGCACAAGCCACCTGAATACCTGAGCTCTTTCTCATCCTATAAAAACCTAAATATCTCAGCTTCTGAAGCACATAAAAATATGCACTAAGTTGCATTTAAACGCTATGACCCTCATCTTTCATTCGAATGTGTTGATCTATAAAACAGAGATTTTTAATAAAGTTGTCTCAAATCTCATGAGCCTGAATGTTGCGTAATGCAGCTCCAGGTGCCAGGGCCAATGTTGCACAACGCCACATCAGGTATCAATGGATTAATGCTCCTTTCCGGTCTCCTCTTCTGCAGGCCCAGGCGGTGCTGAATGTTATGTTATATTATGTCCTGTTATGTAATGTTATGTCATGTGATTATATTGTATTATATTATGTGATATTTTATTACATTACATTATAACGTTGAGTTAATGCTCCGCTCATCATCTCTGCAGGCCCAGGCGGTGCTGAGCGACTCGAGTCAGAAGCTGGACCTGTTGAAGTATTCTCTGGAGCAGCGGTTGTGCGAGCTCCCCAAGAACCACCCCAAGATCCTGGAGGTGCAGGAGGAGCTGGCCATGTCGGTCTCGCCCCCCCTCAGCCCCCCCCGCCAGAGCACCATCATCAGCAGCACACACAACCAGTACAGCACCGTCGCCAAGCCCGCCGCGCTCACTGGTGAGGAGACACACACACACACACACACACACACACACACACACACACACACACACACACACACACACACACACACACACACACACACACAACCAGTACAGCACCGTCGCCAAGCCCGCCGCGCTCACTGGTGAGGAGACACACACACACACACACACACACACACACACACACACACACACACACACACACACACACACACACACACACACACACACACACACACACACACACAACCAGTACAGCACCGTCGCCAAGCCCGCCGCGCTCACTGGTGAGGACACACACACACACACACACACACACACACACACACACACACACACACACACACACACACACACACAACCAGTACAGCACCGTCGCCAAGCCCGCCGCGCTCACTGGTGAGGACACACACACACACACACACACACAACCAGTACAGCACCGTCGCCAAGCCCACCGCGCTCACTGGTGAGGACACACACACATACACACACACACCTCTGACACCTTACATGTCTCCTTCCCATCAGGCACGCTGGACGTCAGGCTCATGGGGTGTCAGGACACACACAAACACAAAAACACACACACACACACACACACACACACACACACTTCTCTGACACCTAACTGTATCTATGTGTGTATGCATGCGTCCCCATCAGGCACGCTGGACGTCAGGCTCATGGGATGTCAGGACCTGCTGGAGAACGTTCCGGGTCGTGCGAAGGGCGGCACCATGACGCTGCCGGGGTGGAGCCCGAGCGACGCGCGCTCCTCGTTCATGAGCCGCAGCAACAAGAACCGCGCCAGCTCCAAATCCAGCATGTCCAAGTCCGACGAACTCACCAGTCAGTACCTCTTATTTTTCTTTCCTAGTTTGTTCTGTGTACATCTGTTCGTTGGTTTATTTGTTCGCAGTGCGTGTGTGTTTCTGACCACCACAAGGCAGAGATGCGCTCTCTGAGCGCAAGTATTAGTCCAACCAGGGGTGTGAAACTCAAATTCACGGTGGGCCAAAATCAAAATCAAAATCTGGGACAAAGTTGTGGGCCGAACTCAATATTTTTTTAAGAAATAGAATAACTGGGTTATGTAATACTCAAAATCACATTTCACAAACATTATGGCTGATGGCTCATTCTTTTGAAACTTACTTGTCGGTGGACCCGAGTTCGCTCTCCCGACATCGGTGTCTGAAAACACTAATGTTAAATAAGTTCGGAGTACACCGAAATGCTCAGAGTTTGTGTTTTGGAACCCCGAGTTAAGTACCCGTTCTTTTGCACTTTCCCGAGGTGGAGGCCGGGGTTTCCGACAACCGAGTTTCAAAAGAATGCACCTTTATTCCCCATTGTATATGGTAGATAAAATGCACCTGTCCTGCGCATATTCCGTTGTATATGAGTGTGAGAGGTCTGACTCGTATTAATGGTGTACGTGAGCCAACTGTAAATAATAAAATGACTCTCTGGGTGAAATTTGGCCCTGGGGGCCTGAGCTTGACATCCCTGCCTTAGCCATCAGCTCCAAATCCGATGAGCTCACCTGTGTTTACCTGCTGCTGTTGCTCTCTCTCTTTTTTATTAAAGTAGCAAACAAGTATTAGTTTAGTTTCACTAGTGGGGGACAATGACCGAAAACTGTTTGGACTGGGACTAACTTGTGTGAGTAGAGGGCAAGGCAATAAATCGGTAGCAGGCCTACTGGAGGAGCTTGGGGCTTTAGCATAGCTTTCCAATAATCTGGAGCTGAGCCTGCTGTAGCTTTGCAAACAAGACTCATCACCTAAACTAAGGAGCTATCCACCTTAAATCATTACCGATAATATTAACAGTACATATTTCATATTTCAACTGTAGTCCCTTGACTTCCCTTCATAGATTACACTAAAACAACAAAGACATGTTTGGAAAAACATGGGTACAGAGCCCGTCCTAATGTTTATCCCGACTTGCACTTTCATTTGACTGATCATCAGCCCGGTTGTCATTAAGGGACAGCAACTTGGACCCATTCGTTCTGTAGATTATCTATGGATCTGAATGGAAGAGGAATTAAGTAGTAAGGAACCGAATTGAATTGAAATGGAGTTAAAGGGACAGTTTGGTCAATTTCAACATGCAGTTGTATTGCTCACGCTACCCTTGACTTGTCAGTACCTGGTGACGCCACAGTTTTTGGCCCAGCCCTTTCCGAGATATGAGCTATTCTAATGGGGGCAGCGTTTGTTTACATTTTAAAAAAATGAAACATAGGCCAACTCCAAATATTTTCCCAAAAGGTACTGCTGTTTGCTAGTTGTCTGCTGATGTTTTATAACCTTTTGGATGTTTTTGGGAATAAATAAAAATGTTTTTTTGAAATGTAAACAAAGAGCTGCCCCCATTACAATGACCAGGATCTCGGAAACGGCTGAAGAAGAAGAAAAAAAAATCTCAGGCACTGACAAGTCCAGGGTAGTGTGAGCATTACAACTGCATGTTGAAATTGACCAAACTGTCCCTTTAAGTGCTTTTGGCAGGTAATCAGCGGAAAGACTTAGTGGGGGTAAACAAAGCGCTGACAACAGTGAAACGGTAAGGGGTGCCTTTAGCTTAGACTAGCTTAGTCTAGCTTAGCTTAGCTGAAGGGGGTTTAGTGTCACAGTATGGGGTCCTGCTTCACTTGGAGACAGACGGGGAGATACTACTACTAGGCCTACTTACTGCCTAGAAGAGGCCGTGTCGTAAAAGTAATTGTGTGGGTGTGTGTGCGAGCGAGTGTGAGAGTGAGCGTGCAAGTGAGCGAGTGAGGTTTATTGTTTTGTATTGTATTGTTTTTCACCTGCCCAGGGACTGCAGGTAGAAAATAACTTCTTAGCTGTAATCTGGTGCAGGACATATATTTTCTTTGTAATTAATGTCATTTGCACATGCTCCCTGACTAAATAAACCAAATAAACTTGGTGTGTGTGTGTGTGTCTGTGTGTGTCTGTGTGTGTCTGTGTGTGTCTGTGTGTGTCTGTGTGTGTCTGTGTGTGTCTGTGTGTGCGTGTGTGTGTGTGTGTGTGTGTTTTACAGATGAGATCAGTGCGGTGCTGAAGCTGGATAACACAGTGGTGGGCCAGACCAGCTGGAAACCCGTCAGTAACCAGGCCTGGGACCAGAAGTTCACCCTCGACCTGGACAGGGTATGAGGACGCACACACACGCGCACACACGCACACACACACACACACACACACACACGCACACACACACACTCAATCCATCACCATTCACCACACATCCCCTGACATGTGCACACACGCACAGACATACGTCATGTGCTATGCTTCACTGTTGTATTTGCTTCATACTGTACATAATTAAAACGAGGTGCATGTTCACTATTCACATTCACTATTGCATGTAAAGCTACTAAAAAGGAAGAGCTGGCGGTGGTCAGGCCTAATCTGTTTGCTGTAACCTCTCGGGTCACACAGAAAAAGAGGATCCTGTGCTGCGCTTGGTTGGCCTGCTTTAGTTAGCTCAGTGGTTCCCAAACTTTTTCAGCGGGTACCACCTTTTGGACTTTCGCAACCCTCCCACCCACCATTGTCTTAGGCCCACGGTATGCTTGTTGCAGGATACGCGTGCGCGGGCTCAATCCGTGCATGGGCGCATGAACTTGCGTAGTTCATGTCAATTTTACTCGCATTAGATACTGCGTCCATACACGTGCACACCGTGCAATAGCCTAGTAATGGAAAATCTAGCAATATTAATGGATTAGTTGAAATTAATTCATTGCTATTGTTAGATTTTCCATGTATAGTTTAATATTGCTAGAAATACTCAGGAAAGCAAATACCGGTACATTCATTAACCATACAGGTGAATGCTGTTACTAACCAAAATTGTGGAATCATGTTAGCTGTTAGCTCTTAATATGAGGATTTCCCATTTTTATGCAATGTCCCTTTTGTCCGTGACCCCATCAGTACCTCCGCACCCCCAAGGGGTCCCGTCCCCCAGTTTGGGAACCTATGACTTACTGTAGCTAGTGGAGCGAGGGTGCATATGGAAGTATGACTCTCTGGAAACAGAGCTGACCCTTGGCTGATGGTGCTGCTGGGGTTTGTTGTGGGACGGGGGATGAGAATAGTTTTTACTTTGGTGTGTTAAGAGGGAGCAGCAGCAGGGGGAGAGGATTATATGATATTAGGGGAAACATTGGATGGGGGTGTGAAAGGATGCGAGCGACATTAAGTCTTCTGTAGCTGTCCATTCATGTGTGCCTTTCCGTAGAGGAGGGGGAGACTTTGGGCAGGGTTGCCAGATGAGACTGATGATTTCCAGCCCAAAAAATGCTCAAAACCCGCCTGGAAGCACTAAATCTCGTCCAATTTGGACTAAATCCTATTGATTTCTATGGCCATAAATCTGCAGAAAAACCCACCCAAGAAAACCGCCCAAACTGGCAACACTGGCTTTGGGTGCTTGAGCGGGTGATTGAGATGGCGGACCAGAGGCAGAGCTGTAGGTGGAGCAAGCAGGGCATTTGCCCCTAGGCCCAGGGCCCTCCCATATTGATGGTGGGGGGCCTTATGACCTTGGAAGGTCCTATGGGGGGTGGGTGGGGCTGGGGTTGAGCGTTTTTTTTTTTTTTTTTTTTTTTGGGGGGGGGGGGGGCACTTGCTGAGCTGAGGACTTTCCCTTGAAGTGGTTTCAGCCGAGTGAGCTCATCTCACTGCTGTGGCTGCTGCTGCTGTTTTGTGTATGTTTGTTGTGCCAATTATCTCATCACGAGTGTCTTTCCAGATCTTCTTTCAGTGTGTGTGTGTCTGTGTTTGTGAACGTGCGTGCGTTTGCTTGCTTGTGTGCATGTCTGTGTTTGCATGCGTCCATGTTCATCCGTGTTACACATGTATTGTCCCTGGTTAGCCCGTGTGTGAGTGCACAGGTCGTGTTGGCTTTGGCAGTGCAGTGCAGCCCAGGGAGGGTGTTGGTTGTGTAATGAGGAGGAGAGGCCGGTGCCTGGAGCTGCTATTTCTTAAGCCAGTGGTTCTCAAATGCTGTTTCAGGCCCACCTGAACCAGGCCGGTGCTGCCCATTCCCATTCCCGCACCAGTTATGTTGGGAACTGCGAACCTTCAAGTTTATTTTGTGTACTGAGGAGGAGAAGTCGGTGTCTGGAGCTGCTATTTCAGGGGTGTCAAACTCAAATTGAGTGAGGGCCAAAATCAAAATCTGGAACAAAGTCGCAGCCGAACTCAACAACTATTTTTAAAAATGGACAAAAATTGTGCATGCATGCACTTCATACTCAAAGTTCAATTTCGCATACACTCTTTCCCATCATATATGTTAGTTAAAATGTGTCTGCACATCCTGTGACACAGCAAATTTTATGTTCAAGTCATGTTACGCTATACATTAATTGTGTATGTGGGCCAAATGAAATACACATTTTAAATGATCTCGCGGGCCGAATAAAATGGTTCCGCGGGCCAAATTTGGCCCCCGGGCCTCAGTTTGACATCCCTGTGCTATGTCATAACCCAGTGGTTCTCAAATGCTGTTTTCAGGCCCACCTGAACGGTGCCGGTGCCCGTTCCCGCACCTGTTATGTTTGGAACGTAGCCTCTTAGTGCAGATGGGGTCACCGACAGGCCTATTCACTATTTGCTGAAAATACTCAACTACATCATAACAACATTGCTATGACATTACTGAGAGCCTTAAGTAACAGATTAAGACATAGCCATTGCAATTTTGGTGACAGTAAGGTTATAGAAATTGGCCCTGTGCAAAGAGGTTAAGTGTTTGCCTGTGAAACTTCATACTGGACTCTTTTCCGACAGCTTGTTAACCCGGACGGACATGTTGACGTCCACGTTGTCGTCTCCGTTCGCAGAGAAGCATTTTTCGGTTCGCATCGCAAACCAACTGTCTGGTTCCCGAACACGGTTCCCAAACTGTTCAAGATTAGGTGTTGAGGGAACGGGCACCGGTACGGTTCTCTGTCGGCCTAAAGTTGGCTGCAGGCCAGGGACCCCTGACAGCCCATCACCCCACACCTCTGCTGTCCCCATTCCTGGGCAGCCGCCCGTGGCCTAGTGGTTAAATAGTTGGGCTTTAGAAAGTTTAGATCAGAGGGTTTCGGGTTGGAATCCCACCCTTCCTCTCCCTGGGTGCGTTCCAATATGCAACCTTGCGTCCTCCACTTGTGCTTGTGGCCTCGTACGAGGAAATAATACGTCATGATGACATCACTGACAACAACATTATATTTCAATATCTCGCAAAAGCTCAATTGTAAAGTCATTTTCTCATTTTCAAACAGGATGGTAAATGAAGAATAGTCCCCCAAAAATTGTTGTCGCTAGGCTGACAGCGGGGAAACTTAATTGTTTTCTCCACGGAGGTGGGGTACAGCAAAACGTGAGGTCACAAGCCCAAGTGGAGGACGCAAGGTTGCATATTGGAATGCAGCCCCTATCTTACTCCATGGCTGAGGTGCAAGGCGCCTAACTTAACCCAACACTGCTCCAGGGACTGTAACCAATACCCTGTACGTAGAGTAGCCTAGTGGTTAAGTAGTTGAGCTTTAGATCAGAGGGTTTCAGGTTGGAATCCCACCCTTCCACTCGCCATTTCTTACTCCATGGCTGATGTGCCCTTGAGCAAGGCACCTAACCCCCACATTACTCCAGGGACTGTAACCAATACCCTGTACTTAAAATAACTACAAGTCCCTTTGGATAAGAAAGCATCAGCTAAGTGTAATGTAATGTGACAAAGTAGAACTGCAAGAGGTGTGAAAATCCGGCTCAATGTGAAAGGGATTAGTGTTCTTTACTGGTACAGTACACATTGGCACTCAGTTGCATGTTGGTGTCAACTCCCTCTGTCTCTTTCCGCTTCTGTCTTTTTGTCTTTTTCTGTCTCTGACTCTGACTCTCTCCTGTTCTTGACCTCTGTCACTTTTCACACACACACGCGCGCGCGCGCGCACACACACACACACACACACACACACACACACACACACACACACACACACACACACACACACACACACACACACACACACACACACACACACACACACACACACCCACACAGGGGCTGG
>NC_085862.1:6585251-6612751 GCF_034702125.1 Engraulis encrasicolus
AGACGTCAAGTGAGTAGAGAGCACATTGCAGCATGGTATAGTAGTGTACAGGTGGAGGCAAATCGTGGCAACAAAACAAAGACATTGTAATGCAGTTTTGACAGAGGTTGTTATATATAGTACTGGGAAAGTACACGGGAAAGGGCAGTGACTAAGAGGAATTTATAGATTCATCCAAAAAGTATAGGTGTATTTGTTCAAGCCTCTGCATCACCTCTTTGGTTGTCCTCAGCTATGACTGTCTTGCTTTTTGCAAATATCCCCTATGTGCTATTCCCAGTACACGTGATGGGTGTTTCTGTGCACCCATCTGTGCTGAGAGCATGTTTTATGGTGATACTGCCCTTAAAATATCCATAAATTGAAATGTCTGTGGGGTCCGCTGGTCCCAAATACCCGTGCTGAGGTTGTCTCTGTGCAGCGTGTACTGTCTGTGACGCTTCATGTACTGCCCTTTTTAAATATCAATAAATTGAGCTGAAATGAAAACAGTCACAGGGGCGAGGAAGCGTTTTTAATGTAGCCCATAAGGTAGTTTACATGGTAAAGTAAATAGAACGATGACTATCTTAAAGAGGGATGACGAGATGGAATTCATATGGGTGGTTTATGGTCCACAGGCCATCGCAGCGATATTTAGCTTAGTCTCATCACTTACTACTCTTCCAAGCGGGATATGTTTCCCTGGGCTTTACTGGGAAGGTTGTGAGCAGTGTTGTTAGATGGGGCGGTTTAGGATAACCATCTGCGGGCTAGAAAAAAAAGGGTAAAAAGGGCATTTGGGCTGGTTTTTTTTTGCAGATTTATGACCATGGAAAGCAATAGGACCAGGCCAGTTTTTAGCATTTTCTGGGGTTGCCGGAAGTCTCATCAGGCAACCGTGGTTGTGAGCAGTGTTGCCAGATTTGTCTGATCAAATCCCGTGGTTGTGAGTGTCTGTGTGTCGTTGTGTTCTCTGCAGCTGAGCATTGTGTATCATTGCTTGTCTGTAGGGAGGAGGAGGAGTTCCAGTTCAACCTGAACGACTTCAAGTGTGTAGCGGTGCTCGGACGAGGACACTTTGGAAAGGTAAGAGGCCACCAGCACCAGGCCACGCCTGAGATGTCTTCAGAACTTTTTTTGCATCATATATATTTGTGGTTGTGCATGATGTAAATGCTGTTCACATTTGTGGCAAAACAGTGACCTGATTGAATAAAATTAGGAATAAAATCCTACTCTACTGAGTATACAGTATATCTCTGATTTTTACAGTGTATTGGTTTTCGTTAAGTAGACTGAACTGGCTCAGTGTCTGAAAGGCACTATACAATGTTACTTGATTTCATTCCACGATCATCTTGTTTCAGGTGTTACTGGCGGAGTACAAGAGCACTGGGGAAATGTTTGCCATCAAAGCGTTGAAGAAGGGCGACATCGTGGCTCGAGATGAGGTGGACAGGTAAGCCGCGGGGGAGTTGGCAACAACAGATAGGCAAACTGTTGTTCAAACAAGACTTCTGAAACCACACTCTTCTTCCAACCTTGTAGGGGAAAGCGCTCTAGTGTTGCTATAAAACCCTGGGGTGCGTTTCTCAAATGTGTAGTAGTTAGCCAGTTTTTCTAAAGAAAAAGCTAAGCGCATTTGCATTGAATTTCACATTGAATAGGATACACAACAAGGATGTTTGTGTGAAAACCTGCTCATGCGTAGATGGATATATCTGCGTTTTTGGTACCCTAACAGATTTTCACATACTCACAAATTCATTACATTATCACATTACATTTCACTTAGCTGAAGCTTTCATTTTATTCAAAGCGACCTACAACTATTATTTGTCAGGGTATTGGTTACAGTCCCGGGAGCAATGTGCAGTTAGGTGCCTTACTCAAGGGCACTTCAGCCATGGATGGAGATGTAGGGAGAGGTCAGGGGAGATTTGAACCTGCAACCCCCAGATTTAAAGACCAACTCTCTAATCACTAGGCCACAGCTGCCCCACTAGGCCACGGCTGCCCCATTCAGTAGAACATATTATATCAGAGCTGAATGTCCTTCCTTACTCCAAGTGTGTGTCTGTATTCTTCTAACGTGTTTTCCTCTTCTTCTTCCCCATCCATGTGCAGCCTGATGTGTGAAAAGCGCATCTTTGAGACGGTGAACAGCGTGCGGCACCCGTTCCTGGTGAACCTGTTCGCCTGCTTCCAGACGCGCGAGCACGTGTGCTTCGTCATGGAGTACGCGGCCGGAGGAGACCTGATGATGCACATCCACGCAGACGTCTTCTCCGAGCCACGCGCTGTGTGAGTATCATGACTACTACGTTACGGTCTTCTCTGAGACACGCGCTGTGTAAATATCATAAACAGTACTACTACGTTAACGTCTTCTCCGAGCCACGCGCTGTGTGAGTATCATGACTACTACGTTACGGTCTTCTCTGAGACACGCGCTGTGTAAATATCATAAACAGTACTACTACGTTAACGTCTTCTCCGAGCCACGCGCTGTGTGAGTATCATGACTACTATGTTACGGTCTTCTCTGAGCCACGCGCTGTGTAAATATCATAAACAGTACTACTACGTTAACGTCTTCTCCGAGCCACGCGCTGTGTGAGTATCATGACTACTACGTTACGGTCTTCTCTGAGCCACGCGCTGTGTAAATATCATAAACAGTACTACTACGTTACCGTCTTCTCCGAGCCACACGCTGTGTGAGTATCATAAATACTACGTTACGGTCTTCTCTGAGCCACGCGCTGTGTAAATATCATAAACAGTACTACTTCGTTAACGTACTGTGTGAGTATCATGAGTACTTCTACGTTACCGTCTTCTCCAAGCCACACGCTGTGTGAGTATCATAAATACTATACATTAACGTCTTCTCCGAGCCACGCGCTGTGTGAGTATCATGACTACTACGTTACGGTCTTCTCTGAGCCACGCGCTGTGTAAATATCATAAACAGTACTACTTCGTTAACGTCTTCTCTGAGCCACGCGCTGTGTGAGTATCATGACTACTAAGTTACGGTCTTCTCTGAGACACGCGCTGTGTAAATATCATAAACAGTACTACTACGTTAACGTCTTCTCCGAGCCACGCGCTGTGTGAGTATCATGACTACTACGTTACGGTCTTCTCTGAGACACGCGCTGTGTAAATATCATAAACAGTACTACTACGTTAACGTCTTCTCCGAGCCACGCGCTGTGTGAGTATCATGACTACTACGTAACGGTCTTCTCTGAGACACGCGCTGTGTAAATATCATAAACAGTACTACTACGTTAACGTCTTCTCCGAGCCACGCGCTGTGTGAGTATCATGACTACTACGTTACGGTCTTCTCTGAGACACGCGCTGTGTGAGTATCATGACTACTACGTTACGGTCTTCTCCGAGCCACGCGCTGTGTGAGTATCATGACTACTACGTTACGGTCTTCTCTGAGACACGCGCTGTGTAAATATCATAAACAGTACTACTACGTTAACGTCTTCTCCGAGCCACGCGCTGTGTGAGTGTCATGACTACTACGCTACGGTCTTCTCTGAGACACGCGCTGTGTAAATATCATAAACAGTACTACTACGTTAACGTCTTCTCCGAGCCACGCGCTGTGTGAGTATCATGACTACTACGTTACGGTCTTCTCTGAGACACGCGCTGTGTAAATATCATAAACAGTACTACTACGTTACCGTCTTCTCCGAGCCACACGCTGTGTGAGTATCATAAATACTACGTTACTGTCGCCTCTGAGCCACACGCTGTGTGAGTATCATAAATACTATGTTACTGTCGCCTCTGAGCCACACGCTGTGTGAGTATCATAAATACTACGTTACTGTCGCCTCTGAGCCACATAAATACTATGTTACTGTCGCCTCTGAGCCACACGCTGTGTGAGTATCATAAATACTACGTTACTGTCGCCTCTGAGCCACACGCTGTGTGAGTATCATGACCACTACGTTACTGTCGCCTCTGAGCCACACGCTGTGTGAGTATCATAAATACTATGTTACTGTCGCCTCTGAGCCACACGCTGTGTGAGCATCATAAATACTACGTTACTGTCGCCTCTGAGCCACACGCTGTGTGAGCATCATAAATACTACGTTACTGTCGCCTCTGAGCCACACGCTGTGTGAGTATCATAAATACTACGTTACTGTCGCCTCTGAGCCACACGCTGTGTGAGCATCATAAATACTACGTTACTGTCGCCTCTGAGCCACACGCTGTGTGAGTATCATAAATACTACGTTACTGTCGCCTCTGAGCCACACGCTGTGTGAGTATCATAAATACTACGTTACTGTCGCCTCTGAGCCACACGCTGTGTGAGCATCATAAATACTACGTTACTGTCGCCTCTGAGCCACACGCTGTGTGAGTATCATAAATACTACGTTACCGTCTTCTCCGAGCCACACGCTGTGTGAGTATCATGACCACTACGTTACTGTCGCCTCTGAGCCACACGCTGTGTGAGTATCATAAATACTATGTTACTGTCGCCTCTGAGCCACACGCTGTGTGAGCATCATAAATACTACGTTACTGTCGCCTCTGAGCCACACGCTGTGTGAGTATCATAAACAGTACTACTACGTTACCGTCTTCTCCGAGCCACACGCTGTGTGAGTATCATAAATACTACGTTACTGTCGCCTCTGAGCCACACGCTGTGTGAGTATCATAAATACTACGTTACTGTCGCCTCTGAGCCACACGCTGTGTGAGTATCATAAATACTACGTTACTGTCGCCTCTGAGCCACACGCTGTGTGAGTATCATAAATACTACGTTACTGTCGCCTCTGAGCCACACGCTGTGTGAGCATCATAAATACTATACATTACTGTCGCCTCTGAGCCACACGCTGTGTGAGTATCATAAATACTACGTTACTGTCGCCTCTGAGCCACACGCTGTGTGAGTATCATAAATACTACGTTACTGTCGCCTCTGAGCCACACGCTGTGTGAGTATCATAAATACTACGTTACTGTCGCCTCTGAGCCACACGCTGTGTGAGTATCATAAATACTACGTTACTGTCGCCTCTGAGCCACACGCTGTGTGAGTATCATAAATACTACGTTACTGTCGCCTCTGAGCCACACGCTGTGTGAGTATCATAAATACTACGTTACCGTCTTCACTGAGCCACACGCTGTGTGAGTATCATAAATACTACGTTACTGTCGCCTCTGAGCCACACGCTGTGTGAGTATCATAAATACTACGTTACTGTCGCCTCTGAGCCACACGCTGTGTGAGTATCATAAATACTACGTTACCGTCTTCACTGAGCCACACGCTGTGTGAGTATCATAAATACTACGTTACTGTCGCCTCTGAGCCACACGCTGTGTGAGTATCATAAATACTACGTTACTGTCGCCTCTGAGCCACACGCTGTGTGAGTATCATAAATACTACGTTACTGTCGCCTCTGAGCCACACGCTGTGTGAGTATCATAAATACTACGTTACTGTCGCCTCCGAGCCACACGCTGTGTGAGTATCATGACCACTACGTTACTGTCGCCTCTGAGCCACACGCTGTGTGAGTATCATAAATACTACGTTACTGTCGCCTCTGAGCCACACGCTGTGTGAGTATCATGACTACTACGTTACTGTCGCCTCTGAGCCACACGCTGTGTGAGTATCATAAATACTACGTTACTGTCGCCTCTGAGCCACACGCTGTGTGAGTATCATAAATACTACGTTACTGTCGCCTCTGAGCCACACGCTGTGTGAGTATCATAAATACTACGTTACTGTCGCCTCTGAGCCACACGCTGTGTGAGTATCATAAATACTACGTTACTGTCGCCTCTGAGCCACACGCTGTGTGAGTATCATAAATACTACGTTACTGTCGCCTCTGAGCCACACGCTGTGTGAGTATCATGACTACTACGTTACTGTCGCCTCTGAGCCACACGCTGTGTGAGTATCATAAATACTACGTTACTGTCGCCTCTGAGCCACACGCTGTGTGAGTATCATGACTACTACGTTACTGTCGCCTCTGAGCCACACGCTGTGTGAGTATCATAAATACTACGTTACTGTCGCCTCTGAGCCACACGCTGTGTGAGTATCATAAATACTACGTTACTGTCGCCTCTGAGCCACACGCTGTGTGAGTATCATAAATACTACGTTACTGTCGCCTCTGAGCCACACGCTGTGTGAGTATCATAAATACTACGTTACTGTCGCCTCTGAGCCACACGCTGTGTGAGTATCATAAATACTACGTTACTGTCGCCTCTGAGCCACACGCTGTGTGAGTATCATAAATACTACGTTACTGTCGCCTCTGAGCCACACGCTGTGTGAGTATCATAAATACTATACATTACTGTCGCCTCTGAGCCACACGCTGTGTGAGTATCATAAATACTACGTTACTGTCGCCTCTGAGCCACACGCTGTGTGAGTATCATAAATACTATACATTACTGTCGCCTCTGAGCCACACGCTGTGTGAGTATCATAAATACTACGTTACTGTCGCCTCTGAGCCACACGCTGTGTGAGTATCATAAATACTACGTTACTGTCGCCTCTGAGCCACACGCTGTGTGAGTATCATAAATACTACGTTACTGTCGCCTCTGAGCCACACGCTGTGTGAGCATCATAAATACTACGTTACTGTCGCCTCTGAGCCACACGCTGTGTGAGCATCATAAATACTACGTTACTGTCGCCTCTGAGCCACACGCTGTGTGAGTATCATAAATACTACGTTACTGTCGCCTCTGAGCCACACGCTGTGTGAGTATCATAAATACTATACATTACTGTCGCCTCTGAGCCACACGCTGTGTGAGTATCATAAATACTACGTTACTGTCGCCTCTGAGCCACACGCTGTGTGAGTATCATAAATACTATACATTACTGTCGCCTCCGAGCCACACGCTGTGTGAGTATCATAAATACTACGTTACTGTCGCCTCTGAGCCACACGCTGTGTGAGTATCATAAATACTATACATTACTGTCGCCTCTGAGCCACACGCTGTGTGAGTATCATAAATACTACGTTACTATCGCCTCTGAGCCACACGCTGTGTGAGTATCATAAATACTACGTTACTGTCGCCTCTGAGCCACACGCTGTGTGAGTATCATAAATACTACGTTACTGTCGCCTCTGAGCCACACGCTGTGTGAGTATCATAAATACTACGTTACCGTCTTCACTGAGCCACACGCTGTGTGAGTATCATAAATACTACGTTACCGTCTTCACTGAGCCACACGCTGTGTGAGTATCATAAATACTACGTTACGGTCTTCTCTGAGACATGCGCTGTGTAAATATCATAAACAGTACTACTACGTTACCGTCTTCTCCGAGCCACACGCTATGTGAGTATCATAAATACTACGTTACTGTCGCCTCTGAGCCACACGCTGTGTGAGCATCATAAATACTACGTTACTGTCGCCTCTGAGCCACACGCTGTGTGAGTATCATAAATACTACGTTACTGTCGCCTCTGAGCCACACGCTGTGTGAGCATCATAAACACTACGTTACTGTCGCCTCTGAGCCACACGCTGTGTGAGTATCATAAATACTACGTTACTGTCGCCTCTGAGCCACACGCTGTGTGAGTATCATAAATACTACGTTACTGTCGCCTCTGAGCCACACGCTGTGTGAGTATCATAAATACTACGTTACTGTCGCCTCTGAGCCACACGCTGTGTGAGTATCATAAATACTACGTTACTGTCGCCTCTGAGCCACACGCTGTGTGAGCATCATAAATACTACGTTACTGTCGCCTCTGAGCCACACGCTGTGTGAGTATCATAAATACTACGTTACTGTCGCCTCTGAGCCACACGCTGTGTGAGTATCATAAATACTACGTTACTGTCGCCTCTGAGCCACACGCTGTGTGAGTATCATAAATACTACGTTACTGTCGCCTCTGAGCCACGCGCTGTGTGAGTATCATAAATACTACGTTACTGTCGCCTCTGAGCCACGCGCTGTGTGAGTATCATAAATACTACGTTACTGTCGCCTCTGAGCCACACGCTGTGTGAGCATCATAAATACTACGTTACTGTCGCCTCTGAGCCACACGCTGTGTGAGTATCATAAACACTACGTTACTGTCGCCTCTGAGCCACACGCTGTGTGAGTATCATAAATACTACGTTACTGTCGCCTCTGAGCCACACGCTGTGTGAGTATCATAAATACTACGTTACTGTCGCCTCTGAGCCACGCGCTGTGTGAGTATCATAAATACTACGTTACTGTCGCCTCTGAGCCACACGCTGTGTGAGTATCATAAATACTACGTTACTGTCGCCTCTGAGCCACACGCTGTGTGAGTATCATAAATACTACGTTACTGTCGCCTCTGAGCCACGCGCTGTGTGAGTATCATAAATACTACGTTACTGTCGCCTCTGAGCCACGCGCTGTGTGAGTATCATAAATACTACGTTACTGTCGCCTCTGAGCCACACGCTGTGTGAGTATCATAAATACTACGTTACTGTCGCCTCCGAGCCACACGCTGTGTGAGTATCATAAATACTACGTTACTGTCGCCTCTGAGCCACACGCTGTGTGAGCATCATAAGTACTACGTTACTGTCGCCTCTGAGCCACACGCTGAGTACTACATTACCATAAAAAAAAAAAAAAATTAAAAAAAATTAAAAAAAGGCAGGACGCCAAGGCACTCTTCTAAGATAAAACCGCTTTATTAACAAGGCTAGTTCATGTTTGAACTTAAATAATTAAAAATACTGCTACTGCCAACATGTTTCGGCCGCTACAGGGCCTTCATCAGGGCACAAGGTGAATCAAGCAGTGTAGCACACAAGAGTCTCTTTTTTACTACATTACCATGTTGGAGTTTGACATTACCAAAGCTGCACATGGTTTAACATACTATACAGTTCAAACAACATCACTCATTCACTCACACACTTTTCCACTCATTTTACACACACACACACACACACACACACACACACACACACACACACACACACACACACACACACACACACACACACACACACACACACACACACACACACACACACACACACTTCACTAACCGTATTCCATTGTATTCATTCATGGATCTGCAACTACAGAAGTAATTCTAGGGCGCCTTCAATCTAACCATGTTGTGTAATGTTCTTTCTTTGCTCCCATTCTAGTTTCTACGCTGCCTGTGTTGTCCTGGGATTGCAGTTCCTTCATGACCACAAGATTGTCTACAGGTCAGTTGGTCTGAAGATTACTGAATAGCACCCTGATCCATTTGATTACTTTGATCCATTTGTTTCAGTTTTGCAGTGCTTCATTGATTAAAAAAAAATATCGATATTTGTAATATTTGGCATGTAATTAGGTATTGATAATAGTAATACTAAATAAATAATGTGTTAAATAATGATATTAATTACTATTAATAATTATTAATAATGGTGTCTTTTATGGGGTGTTGTGTGTTTCTCTGCAGAGATCTAAAGTTGGATAATCTCCTGCTGGACACTGAGGGCTATGTGAAGATTGCAGACTTTGGCTTGTGCAAGGAAGGTGAGGGGAAATTGATTTTGATCTTTGTAGTTTTTGTAGTCTCTGTCATTTGTACTTTTTTTGAAGGCTAAGTAGTTAGGTAAAATGGATTTGTGCATTTTACATAGTAGGAGACTATGTCCATTCAACTTTTGGTATTTTGTGTTTGCATTGTGACAACATCATACTTTCCAAAAGTACTGTTTTGAGTGTTGCACAAGAACAAGCACAAGTTGCCAAACATAGTCACCTGCCTGTGAACATATGTAGTCAGGTGACTTGCAACACTCCCACTCAACTCAACCCCATGCAAACGAAACAAAACCCTCCGCAAACACAGATGACTCATGAGCCAGAGTTCTCATCCCCCTTTCATTCATCTGCCTGAGAGAGAGAGAGCGAGAGAGAGAGCGAGAGAGTAGTTCACCACATACCGGGACGGATTATGACTCCATGGGCCCCTGGGCCAGACAGCAACACCCCCCCCCCCCCCCCCCCTCCATGGGTGTTGCTAGTTTCCCCCAAAACAAATCAGGATTTTAGTGACAGATGGTTACAGGAGGATTTTGTTCGTTGTTGGGGGTTCCGAGGTTTGTCCCCTGAGATATGTTTAAAATATAGTTGTTAAAAGTGCAGTATTTAACCCAATGTGAGAATGAGAATTATAGAGGCTTGACTTTCAGGGGCCCCTTGGTTCATGGGCCCCTGTGTCCCTGGACCGGACCCCTGTAGGCCCATGCAGTACTCCATACGTGGCTCACCCACATCCATTAGTCACCATTGTGGCCTAATGCAGTGTTTCCCAACCAGGGGTACGTGTACCACTAGGGGTACGCGAGCACACCTCAGGGGGTACGCGGAAAAATGTAATAATAGGAGATATAGTGAGTGTAGTCACATTGGGATAGAGGAACAGAGCATGTGTGAGGGCGAGGGGGTACTCATCATATGACAAAATGGCTTAGGGGGTACGCAGGACAAAAAAGGTTGGGAAACACTGGCCTAATGATCTCACTGTCCTACTGGGCTGACTGGCTCTTTTTTTGTTTTCTCTCTTTCTTTCTTTCTTTCTTTTTTTTGTTTTATTTTCTTTCGTGGTCAGGCATGGGCTTCCGTGACCGCACCAGCACGTTCTGCGGCACGCCCGAGTTCCTGGCGCCGGAAGTGCTGACGGAGACGTCGTACACGCGGGCGGTGGACTGGTGGGGGCTGGGAGTGCTCATCTTCGAGATGCTGGTTGGAGAGGTGAGGCAACCATGTCAGGTGTATGGAAGTGATATGCTCTTGGCATATCTGGCAAGGAGAGGAAGACCGCTGTGTGCAGAATTGGGGAGGCAGCAGAGAGAGCCTCATGCTGGTTGTGGTTTAAGAGGGAGGAGGGGGGCTGGAGGCTTGGAGCTGATGGGTAGTGGCCTGGCCACCACTGCTGACCCGCCAGCTGGAGGGTGTTACGGTTAAGGGTCGAAACACCCCAAGAAGGTTGGGCACCGTCTGATGACATCAGCTCCAGGCCAAAAGCCACCCACAGTCACTTTAGGGAGTGTCTGTATGTCTACAGTAGCATCATGTGATGTATTCAACAAGTCATGCGTATGGAAATGATGATGTTAAAAGAGGTGAGGCACTCATGTCATGTGTATGGAAATGATAATATCAGGGCAGCGCATTGACAGCCAGTGCCACTACGTGTATGTTTTTTTCAGTTTGTTTGCTTTTAGTGGACTATCTAAGAAGCATATTCATTGCAGCATATCAACCACCAATGACTAGTTAATTTATGGGCAATAGACTCCGTTGCACCGCCTGACCCATGTATGTAAATGATAAAGGTCTAGCGCCAGAAATGCTCATCTACCAGATGCTAGTTGGAGAGATGCCTTTATTATTATCATTATTATTATGACTGAAGATGATGTGTCCCAAATGGTTTTGGCGACTGCAGTCCCATTGGTGACATCCACATACTGGCAAAATGTCTCTTTAACCGGCATAGACATAGACAAGTCCTTGGATATATTGACAAAAAGTGAGCATTTTTTTTACTCCTGCGTATGTCTACATGTGTGTCTGTGTGTGTAGTCCCCATTCCCAGGTGACGATGAGGAGGAGGTGTTTGACAGCATCGTCAACGATGAAGTCCGCTACCCACGATTCCTCTCCACGGAGGCCATCTCCATCATGAGACGGGTACGTAGAGTATTAGATCAACCAAGTTAACTAACGGCTACTTAATAAGCTAGACCAGGGGTGCTTTTCTCGAAACCATACTTGCTAATTATGTTAGCTACTGTTTGCCATGCAATTTCCCATTGACAACTACCTAAGTTGCTAATTGGCTGACAACTACGGCACCTCTGACTTGTATAAACTGAAGTAGAAGTGCGATGTAAGTACACAACTAGTATTATGTATAATCTTGGCCTATATGCAAGACATGCATTGCCTGACTTTTGGTTGGTGTTGTCTGCCACCAGCTGTTGAGGAGGAACCCAGAGAGGCGTTTGGGAGCTGGAGAGAAAGACGCTGAAGAAGTGAAGAAGCACCCTTTCTTTAGAGTAAGTGTTTCTGTATTTACCATTACTGGCAAGTTCAAATTAATTCGAAGCACCCTTTCTTTAGAGTAAGTGTTTCTGTGGTTACTCTTACTGGCTAGTTGCTGTAGTCTTTCTTTGAACCTTTTCTTACAAACCTCTACCTTTACACAATAGGTTCATCATAAAATTACATCAGAAGTAGAATACCAATTACGTATAAGTTAATATCCTCCTCCATTCTCAAGTACCACACAATATGTTTTTGTTCAATTGCAATTTCACCCAATTATTGTCAAAAATGAAACTATATTAGTAGCCCCTTAACACACATCGATCCACCACTGGAACATTGTAGTAACATAGTACGACACCACTGTGACAGTGTACAGGGCCTTTAGTAATGCACTACGACTTGGCCATAGTCATTCTGGTAACAGCTCATTTAAAACAGGAGACACGTCTTGTTGTCTTGTTGTTGTTAATGTCTAATAACTAACTCTGCTCCTGTGTTGTCTGTGTCTGTGCCAGAACGTGGACTGGAACGGGCTGCTGGCTAAGAAGGTGCGGCCGCCGTTCGTGCCCACCATAAAGGGCCGCGAGGACGTCAGCAACTTCGACGACGAGTTCACATCGGAGGCGCCCATTCTGACGCCGCCGCGCGAGCCCCGGGTCCTCACCACCAACGAGCAGGAGATGTTCGGAGACTTCGACTACATCGCCGACTGGTGTTAGCGAACCGCCACCCACACACCCACCCACCTGAACTCTGCAACCCTCATAATACCCCCTTGACATGCAAGAATCGAGAGAACGGAACTGAAAAACGCCATCGTTTCACTCAACACCAAAATGGTGGCAAAAACAAAACTGCAGTCCGACCTGCCATCAGCTGTTTTGATACTGTCAATACTGTGAACCCTGAACAAGCAAGACTCACTCGAGTCGTCAGAACATGTAGGGGGGATATCGTGACCCCAACACCCCCATTGGGGCGTGGTCCCCCTCCCCCACCACCTTGGTGACCCTAAAAAGCAACCCTGCAGTTTTGGTGGATGTTGATGGATGGTTTTCCCCTCCTCTCCTCTGTCCCTCTACTCTACTCTTCCTGTCTCTGTGCCATTGAAGGGACTGACCGTCGTTTCTAAAAAGGAAGGAAGCTTTTAAATGAACTGAACTGAACTGAAATCAGCCGAGACTATTTGTACATGCAAGTCTATACGTATACGACAAACACACACGTCATCAAAGGCGTAATGGCCTACTATGCTATATGGTCTCTCCATTATGTCTTGTCGGAGCACTGGGAATGTTTAAAAATGGACTCCTTTTGTATAAGATCAAGCTGAACTGGATGACTCACTCTTCTGTCTCATATGCCCCCCTCTCCTAGCCTGATAAACCAGCCTAAATGTGAGACCGGAGTAATTTAGTCTGGCCCCGATGAACGATACCTCGGACGATTGCTGATGAGAACAACCTGTTGTTTTTTCAAACCGTGCCGGCGCTCTGACCAATCGGCGATCTTTGCCGTTGATGTGCTTTCCCAACGGTGTTGCAAGCTTCGTCGTCACTCCCTCAAAACCCTGCCCGCTTTGATTCAAAACACATCTCTGCGTTGTAATTGGTTTTGCCAGACTCAGGGCACAGTGTTCAAAACGTTCTCAAATCCGTGGCCAGACCCACTCGCAGCTGAAACATTTTCGGCGCCAAGAGGGTGGCGCTGGTTTACCAGGCTACCCCTCTCCCCCTCCTTTTGGTATGCTGAGCTGTGTCAAAGTTATAATGTTTTTTGGGTTTTTTTGGTCACCAATGGAGAAAAGAAATGCGCCATAGTTTTCACTCAAATATAAAGTCAAATACTTTGTTGATGTTGTATCGGCCTGAAAGGCAGAGCTAATGTGCCTGGTAATGAAATGGGTAAAGAGTGTGTCTGAGCGGTTATCGGACTCGTTTATAGCCTGGTGTGGGGTGGAATTAAGTTATGGGAATACCCTACACCGCATAATGCACTCTTAAAGAGACCTGTCACCTGCACACGTCTAGGACAATCACTGGCCATCAGAACCGACCCCTAAATCACAACACTACATTTTCACATGTTTGTATTTATAATATCGTTTTTTTTTATTATTATTATTATTATTATCGATGTTGCTATTATTATTATTTTGAGTTCGTTAAGTTCGTTCCCCATATCGCCTTAAATTCTGTCACAGATAAAGGGCTCACAAAACACTAATCGACAGGTACTTTAGGGATAAACAATCAACCAACCAAAGCTAGCTGCCAAATACTGTACCGCTCCCTCTGAAACTTCTCGAGACATGACATTGGGTGCGTTCCAATATGCAACCTTGCTTCCTCCACTTGTGCTTTTGGCCTCGTACCAAGAAGTAACATGTCATGATGACATCACTGACAACAGCATTACATTTCAATATCTTGCGAAAGCTCAATTTTTAAGTGTTTTTCTCATTTGCAATTGGAATGATGAATGAAAAACAGTCCCCCAAAAGTTTTTGTGGCTAGGCTGACAGCTGGGAAACTTAATTGTTTTCTCCACAGAGGAGGGGCCAGGAGGCGGGGCGAGGCCATAAGCACAAGTGGAGGAAGCAAGGTCACATATTGGAACGCAACCATTGGTCTGGAAGGTGACGATGCTAATGGGTGATAGCATTTTACATTTGTATGTCGTTTCACAATGAAAACACAAAGAAAAAAAAAACAAGTTGTAACAGCATTGAGTTGTGAACTATTTTTTCCCCACCAGACATCCAGATACCGTTAGCAATCATCATAACAGTTGAGAAACAAAACAAAACAAAAGAATACAAAGCAACCATGTAAGTTATAGTTTTATACTGTATTTTAGGATGATAGCATTTGGACCTGCTGTATGGTGTGGTATGACATGTCTGTGTTTTAATATATGGATGTGATGTGAGGACGTCATAAAAGGAGAGGGCAGCTCAGATGGAGAGAGCCCTTCGGAACTTCTCAAAATGGAATGTAAAAATGTATATTCATCAAAAAGAAAACAAAGTGTATATTTTTTTCTTTTGTTTGTTTGGCATGCATGGATGCCAAATCAGGCTGTATTTTAAATAGTGTTTTTTTTCTCTTTCTTTTTTTGTTTTTTGTTTTTGTTTTTTTTAAAGGTAAGACATTTGTAGTCTGGCTGTTTTTAAATATCACCGAAGCTCTATCCGTTTCTTTTCCCGATGCCACGTGAATGAGAGCAAGAAAGAGAGAGAGAAAGAAAGAAAGACAGAAAGAGACCGGCCCCCGGTGTTGTCTCACAGACAGACTTGGATATTGACCTCAGATGCTCCTCACTGGTCCATTGACATTGTAGCACTTGGGCATTGAAGTACAGTACGGAGGGAGGTCTGGGACGCAGACTGTAGTACAGTACGGACTCCTGGGACTGCAGACTGTAAAGACCAACGATGCTGGCTGGCTGCCTCCCTCCCTCCCTCCCTCTCCCCCCCACACACACACACACACAGACAAGCACATATTCTACACACACACACACACACACACACGTGCGCACACACAGACAAGCACATATTACACACACACACACACACACACACACACAGACAAGCGCATATTCTATATACACACACACACACACACACACACACACACACACACACACACACACACACACACACACACACACACACACACACACACACACACACACACACACACCACTCCCCCACCACTCCCCCACTCCCTAACCTCATCCTCCCCCTGCTGGACTGGATAGGAGCATGTGTACCCACCACACACCACCACACCACAGCATAGTGGGTGGGCCAGCCTGGACCTCACGCAGGGGAGTCATGCAGGGGAATGGACACTCACTCACTGCCCCCCCCACCCCCTGTGCCCCCCCACTTTCACTGAAGACGACCAGTGGATCACCAAAAATAACACTAATGACGCTCTCACTCACACACACACACACACACACACACACACACACACACAAACACACACAAACACACATACACACACAAACACACACACACACACACACACACACACACACACACACACACACACACACACACACACACACACACACACACACACACACACACACACACAAATGGACACCAGACCCACACACACACACACACACTTTCATAGAAATGTCAGCATCTTATCCTCCCTCACCCCTTCTTCCCTTTCTCCTCAGCCCAATCTTCCAAAGGAGCGTCTGTGAGGAATGTATGAGATGAATAAACGTATGGAGAACCCTGTCTGTGCTTTAAGGCCTGTGTTTTCATTATAGTATAATGAAGGAGAACCTATGTATTGAGGCCTGTGTTTTCATATTATGAAGGAGACCCTGTCTATGCTTTAAGGCCTGTGTTTTCATTACAGTATAATGAAGGAGACCCTATGTATTGAGGCCTGTGTTTTCATTATAGTATAATGATGGAGAACCCTGTCTATGGTTTAAGGCCTGTGTTTTCATTATAGTACAACGATGGGGAAGTTGAACCCTGTCTATGCTTTAACTAAGGCCTGTGTTTCCATTATAGTATAATAATGCAGAACCCTGTCTATGCTTTAAGGCCTGTGTTTCCATTATAGTATAATAATGCAGAACCCTGTCTATGCTTTAAGGCCTGTGTTTTCATTGGTCATTGGGATTATAGCATAATGATGGGGATCCTGTGTTGCCATTTGGCTCCTATACAAATGGAGAGAAGTGTCAAAAGTAAACAAAAAATGATGCACAGGTAACTTATCAGGGTAACCAGTAGACTTGTGTACTTGACTTACTATCAGCTGACTCTGCACTGGTTGGATCAAGTTTATGGTGGGTTCTTAGCAGGGCTCTAAATTAACTTTTTTCATCACCAGCCAAGATGGCTTGTAGATGCTGATTTACTAGTCAAACACACACTCACTAATGGGTCAGAGTGGCTAGTAAGTTGTTTTTTTACTAGCCAAACTGAAATTTCACCAGCATTTGGTCGGTTGGCTGGTGTTAATTTAGAGCCCTGGTTCTTAGTGTTTTTCCAGTAACAACACAGCCTATCTATCTCATTAGGTACAATGGAGTAAATGGTGTAACAGCTATGTTATACCATGTGCCAGTGTTGCATGTACATTTACTTTTACGGGTATCGCAAAGCCTTTTCGAAGGGAAGGATTAGTGTACATCAGGGGTGGGGAACCTTATTCATTCGAAGGGCCACTTCAAATTCATCCAAGGGTTGTAAAAGTCATCCGAAGGCCGTATTATGAACACAAACCAGGATTTTCCCTTTCACTTTAGGCCTATATTGAAGGCAAACACCACCTTCTCTCGGTTTCCAGAATATAACTTAATTGTATTGCAAATGCATTTTCTAAGATTCCTTAACAAGATATGTCATATTTCATGTGAAGCTGAATAACATTAAAATTATATCGAGGGCCGGATAAAACGCCCTCATGGGCTGCAAACGGCCCTCAAGACATGGGTTCCCCACCCCTGGTGTACACCAAGACCAAAAGGTGTGGATCGATCCACGTGTGTGCGTGTGTGTGAGAGAGAGTTATGGTCGTGCTCATCGTGACTTGACGAGGCTTGCTTTTAACGGCAAAGAGCACACACACTCACACACACTGGACGGTTAAAAATGACGACAAGCAGAACTTGAAAAACCAGTTCACTTTGAGGGCTTGGGAGGAATATGTGTCACTGTTTCGGTTTCTCCCACGCTTCTACTGTACTTGAGAGAAAAAAAAAACATGTAGAGTAAACTAGAGTATCATTTATTAATCCTGGGGGAAATTAAGGTGTCCAGTAGCATGCATATATAAATACAGAAAAACACAAGACATTACACATATAATGTATAATAATACACTGTATATACAGTGCCCTCCATAATTATTGGCACCCCTGGTTGAGATGTGTTAAAAGCCTTAAAATAAATTCAGTGTTTATTGCAGAAGAATACTGTCACACTGAAAATTGTAGGAAAATGTAGCCTTCAACTCAAATGAATTGTAAGAAAATAAAAAAAATCCCTGACTAAAAAAATAATTATTTTTCATTAAATCACCTGTTCCACAATTATTGGCACCCTTAACAATTCCCAGGAAATAAATATAATTGAAGCATTTCTGTCATTTCTACAGTAGTTTACAAAGTTTACCAGAGTATGTAGGAACATTTAATTAGTAATTCATCACTTCCTGTTTCCCTGGGGTATAAC
The DNA here is from genome assembly GCF_034702125.1 of Engraulis encrasicolus. Taxonomy (NCBI): domain Eukaryota; kingdom Metazoa; phylum Chordata; class Actinopteri; order Clupeiformes; family Engraulidae; genus Engraulis; species Engraulis encrasicolus. Next base: position 6,603,612 of record NC_085862.1, read on the forward strand.
TATGACGTGACACCGAGGCCATTTCTCTTATCCACTCTTAAACATGGGAAAGACAAAGGAACACAGCATACAAGTGAGGCAGATGTGCGTCGACCTTCACAGGTCAGGCAGAGGCTACAAGATGATTGCCACTCAACTGCAGCTGCCCATATCTACTGTGAGAGGAATAATTAAGAAGTTCAAAACAACTGGAACAGTGGTAAACAAGCCTGGACGAGGACCCAAGTTTATTTTGCCACCAGAGAAATCAAAATATCTCCAAAGCTCACTGTTACAGAATTACAACAAATGGTAGCATCCTGGGGTCACAAAGTCTCCAAATCAACCATCAGGCGCTGTCTACACGCCAACAAGCTGTTTGGGAGGCATGCACGGAGAAAACCTTTCCTCACCCACAATCATAAACGCAAACGTCTGGAGTTCGCCCAGCGGTATTGGGGCTTCAATTGGGACCGTGTGCTTTGGTCAGATGAGACCAAGATTGAGCTTTTTGGCAACAAACACTCTAAGTGGGTCTGGCGTGCCACGAAAGATGCGCATGCTGAAAAGCACCTCATACCCACTGTGAAGTATGGGGGTGGGTCAGTGATGCTGTGGGGCTGTTTCGCTTCCAAAGGCCCTGGGAAGCTTGTTAGGGTGCATGGCATCATGAATGCTTTGAAATACCAGGACATTTTAAATCAAAATCTGTTGCCCTCTGCCAAAAAGCTGAAGATGGGTCGTCACTGGGTCTTTCAGCAAGACAATGACCCTAAACATATGGCAAAATCTACACAGAAATGGTTAACCAGACACAAAATCAAGCTCCTCCCATGGCCATCTCAGTCCCCAGACCTCAACCCCATTGAGAACCTGTGGGGTGAGCTGAAGAGGAGAGTACAGAGGAGAGGACCCAGGTCTCTGGATGATTTAGAGAGATTCTGCAAAGAGGAATGGCTGAAGATCCCTCTTTCTGTCTTTTCCCATCTTGTGAAACATTATAAGAGAAGATTAGGTGCTGTTTTGTTGGCAAAAGGGGGTTGTACAAAATATTAACAACAGGGGTGCTAATAATTGTGACACACATTATTTGATGTCAAATAATTATTTCTTTATGTGGGATTTTTTCCCCACTGAATAAAAGCACTTGTATTGAAGGTTGGATTTTTCTCTTTTTTTCCATTAAGGTCCCATATTATTTAGAGAAAAATAATAATAATTGGAAGCTAAAAAACACATCTCAACCAGGGGTGCCAATAATAATGGAGGGCACTGTAATTCATAATTTCACATATGCCATAGCGTAGAATTCATTTGAACAAGAGGTCATAACGGCAAAAAGGTGCGACTGTCGGACATAACGCCATGCAAGAAACATTCTTATTCTGACACATGTAATGCCATGTTTTTTGTTCGTTTTTTTCCCAAAAAAGCTTCTTAGGCCCACCCTGTCTCGCCAACTGCCTCTACTGTCTTTACTGTTCATGAGTCACACCACACCACAGCACACCGTATCGCACCGCAGCACAGCACAGCACAGCACAGCATCCAACTGAAAGTCATGTTATGTCAGTTTGCTGCACCCATTGAGCAACCTCTTACTAACCTGTGGGCTCCCTGGCTGCTATTGCGCAATGTAAACCGTGGGCTCTCCCCAATCAGATTGGCAAACAAGCCTGTTGGGCTGGTGCTGTGACACTGGTGAACAGCAGGTGTGTGTGCTTGAGAGAGAGGAAGGGCTGGGTGGTTAAAAGAGAGGAGTGGTGTGTATGTGTGAGAGATTGGGAGTGTGTGTGTGTGTGTGTGTGTGTGTGTGTGTGTGTGTGTGTGTGTGTGTGTGTGTGTGTGTGTGTGTGTGTGTGTGTGTGTGTGTGTGTGTGTGTGTGTGTGTGTGTGTGTGTGTGTGTGTGTGAGAGAGAGAGAGGGGGATAGCGTGCTTGTGTGTGTGAGTGTGAGAGAGAGAGGGGGATAGTGTGTGTGTGTGCGTGAGTGCGTGTGCGTGCGTGCGTATGTGTGTGTGTGTGTGTGTAAAGGGGGGGTAGAGGTCAGGCCACAGTGCAGGCAGGCGGGGTGGGGTGGGGTGGGGTGTTGTGGGGCGTGCCAGCACAGCTGAGCACCAGATCTGTACAGGAGTGGAGGGAGCAACACCAGCTGGACACACTCCTGGAAAATGTGCCGCCTTGTGTGTGTGTGTGTGCGTGTGCGTGTGTGTTGGTGAGAGAGAGAGAGAGAGTGTGTGTGTGTGTGTGTGTGTGTGTGTGTGTGTGTGTGTGTGTGTGTGTGTGTGTGTGTGTGTGTGTGTGTGTGTGTGTGTGTGTGTGTATGTGTGTGTGTGTGTGTGTGTGTGTGTGTGTGTGCAATAAAAAAAGCTTGACTGTATTGTACACACCCAGCGATGTAATGGCTATAGACAGACCTCAAGCATGCAAATTCAGTGCAGTGCAGTGCAGTGCAGTGCGGCACTTAAATATTTACCTCTCCCCTGATTTACACAGAACTCAAACAGACGAATTAGGGACGGATGACGGCTCCATGGGCCCCTGGACCAGACGACAAGAAAGGCCCCTCTCCATGGGTGTTGTTAGTATACATTAGAGGATGACATTTTTCAGGAATTCCCGTGGGTCCCGCGGGTCCTGCGGGATTCCCGTGGGATGGGAGTCAAAATTTTGAAGATGAACGGGAGCGGGCAGGAGCGGGAATAAAGATGAAAGGGAGCGGGCAGGAGCGGGAATAGAAATAAATGAGAGCGGGAATGCTTGCTTATTTTTTCATTTAAAAAGCCTATGAAACGGGAGTGGGATTGATTTTGAGTGGGAGTGCGATCTGTATTTCTGCGAAGCCAGTCTTATGACAAATAAAAGTATCATCACTATGACAACTCAGTGAGTGAGCAAGAGGCCAGTGCGGCCAGCGAGTGAGGCTATTTTCTGCATCGGTCCGTAGCGACTTTTTTGGACCCTGGAAACGTACAAAATTTGGCGAGTGGACCTTTTCAGTTTCTAGTTGAGCACCCCTGCTGTAGGCCTACTCCTGCCTGTCTGCTCCTGCTTACTCCAGTCAGCTAAGGGTCACACCAGGCAGTAACCAAACCAGGTGTTCAGCACAGCAGCCAGCCCAAGACACAAAACACAGTAGCCCTGGCTGTTGCATCTACTGTGTGTGGCTGCTACATGTACTGCTAGTCAGGGCCGCAGACAGCTTTTGCCAGTTCCAGGACAACTGGAAAGGGATCCCATCATCCAAGACCTACAGTACAATGTAATAAAACCCCAAGTGTCTCCCTTGTCAGCTTCCCTGGGCCTAGCAAAACAGTCTTATGACCCCCCCCCCCTAAGATTACATAATAATGGATGAAGTGTAAATGCAGGAAAACAGGAACACCGTAATGCGATGACAAGGCTCTTGATTAAACAAGGTCCGATGACAGCAATCGCCCGATCTTCCTCACTGAAAAAAAACGGCCTGTGGTGAGTGCACAAGCAAGCAAGCAAGCAGTTGGGACTGGGAGGGAGGGAGGGAGGGAGGGAGGGGTGCTCCTCTGGATAGGTCTCCGGGGGGGGGGGGACGAGCCACGGAGGGTTCCATGGCAACACTGAGTGAGTGAGTGAACAGCCCCTTTGCTTGGCAGGCGGCTCCACGAGGCTGCTCTCCTCTCCAGGGGAAACCGGGACACGGGACATGTTTCCCACACAGGAAGAGGAAAAGGAAACTTGGAGAGGAGAGGGGGCCAGGGCTGCGCTGCGAGGAGAGGAGGGAGGGGAGGGATCTCCACCCTGCCTGCCTGCCTGCCTGCCTGCCTGTCTCCCTGCCTGCCTGCCTGCCTGCCTGTCTCCCTGTCTCCCTGCCTGCCTGCCTGCCTGTCTCCCTGCCTGCCTGTCTCCCTGCCTGCCTGCCTGCCTGCCTGCCTGCCTGCCTGCCTGTCTCCCTGCCTCCCTGCCTGCCTGTCTCCCTGCCTGCCTGCCTGTCTCTCTGCCTGCCTCCCTGCCTGTCGCCCTGCCTGCCTGCCTGCCTGCCTCCCTGCCTGTCTCCCTGCCTGCCTGCCTGCCTGCCTCCCTGCCTGTCTCCCTGCCTGCCTGCCTGCCTGCCTCCCTGCCTGTCTCCATGCCTGCCTGTCTCTCTGCCTGCCTGCCGACTCCCTTGCCCAGTCGTGCCGTGCCGTGCCCAGCCAGCCTTCTGGGAGAGCGCAGACTCAGACTCCCTCTATCCGGCAGCAGGAAGACACAGAGGGAGGGATGGAGGGAGAGAGAGAGAGAGAGAGAGAGAGAGAGAGAGAGAGAGAGAGAGAGAGAGAGAGATAGAGAGAGAGAGAGAGAGAGAGAGAGAGAGAGAGAGAGAGAGAGAGAATGAGAATGAGGGGGCACTAAGTCTGCATAGTGGCCACCAGAAATTAAAAGCAAAAAAAAGGTGAAGAAATAGTCAGTCTCTGCAATAACTCAGGCCTGATAATGATAATGAAGGTCTCATGGGTACAGCAGTTGTCAGTTTGCCCCCTCTTATCACTCATCAAAAGCTGAAATGTCATTCACCCTGTTGGGCCAAAGTAAGTGTTTGTGCTTCCTGAAGTTCCTTTGTGTACTGATAAAGCGGTGTTGTGGCAGCAGCGGAGAGGAGAGGAGGGGAGAGGAAAGGCAGGGGGTGTGTTCCAATAGACCTGGCATCCTCCACTTGTGCTTGTGGCCTCGTAACATTAAGTAATACGTTGTGATAACATCACTGACAACAGCATTGTATTTCAATATCTCGCAAAAGCTCAATTGTAAAGTCATTTTCTCATTTGCAAACTGGATGGTGAATGAAGAATAGTCCCCCAAAAATTGTTGTGGCTAGGCTGACGGCGGGGAAACTTCATTGTTTTCTCCACAGATGCGGGGCATCAGCAAAACGTGAGGCCACAAGCACAAGTGGAGGACGCAAGGTCGCATATTGGAATGCACACAGGGTGTTGTTACCTGGCTGGACCAGGACCAATAATACAGTCCGGGCATTTTTTTGGGCGTAAACCAGCTCCTCACTCAATGATATGCTCGGCTCAGTCCATTGTACATTTAGTAGGTCTACCTTTACTAAAGATGGACGACCAGTGTGCTGCCCCATCTAAATGGTTTGCCGGTCTGAAAGAGAAAAAACCCACAAACAACAAAAAACAACAACAAAACAACAGCATCGGCCCCTGAGGACTGTCGGCCCACTGGGTAAATGCCCTCTATGCCAGATGCCCAGTCCAGCCCCGGTGTTGTGTTGTGCAGTACTGTACTGTGAGTCTGGGTGTTGTACAGACTGGGGAATGCTGGTTGTCAGAGACTAAACGTCCCACTGGGAGCAGCGGTCACAGGGCTGGATTAACGCACAGGCTAGATATGGCTGCAGCCTTGGGGCCCCCACCTGCCAGGGGGCCCCTGCTTGGTCAACAGGGAAATATTGCAGAATTGTCACAAAATGCAATATTGAAAATGTAATCTGTCGGGTTGTGTGCAGTTGGTAGACATGTTATCCTTAATTCCTAGCATGTAATTATGACACTGTCTATGTAAATGTGTCACAATATTTGCCCTGGGAGGGGGGCCCACAGCAATCTCTAGCCTAGGGGCCCCAGGCAATCTTAATCCGTCCCTGAGCGGTCAACCTACTTTCCATTGGCTTCCCCACTCCCTCACATGAACAATGAAGACTTCACACGGACACTCCTCACGTTACACCTCTCTTTTCACTACACTTTGTCAAAGATAATTGGTCTTCAAAGATTCTGTTAAAATGGCTGTGGTTTTCAAAAGGCTTTTTCTTCATGGGAAACCCATAAAAATGAAGAGTTCCTGACATGAAGAAACAAACGTAAAATTGAGCCTTATATTATTCCTCTGAGTTTCGATATGCCGTTGGGTATTGATGACCTCTTCACCTCTTCTGCTTTAGTATGGTGCCACCTAGTGGCTGCTAAAAATGGTATCAGCGTGTGAAAGCATCTTGTTTTACAGTTTATCCCAGTTGTTTCACACAGTTTAGGGAATCATGTCTCGAATTCTCAAATTTCACACACAATGGGCAAAACCCCTCATTTTTGCCTAACTTTGTAGTTCTTGTAGGTCAGTGACATTGGTTCATGGGTTTGGTAACTGGGTGAGCTGTTTTCAGAATTGGTCATCAAAATTGGTCCAATATTGAGGAGAACGTTCTAAAATTAATACTATTTATGAATTTCATTGGCAGATAATTTTGTCTCTTCCTAACTTGGGTTCATTTGGTTTTAATTTAAGAGGAAAAAAAACAGATATTGTAAGAAAAAGAAATTTTCTTTGGAGAACTTGAAATAAGACAACCATACTTGTCGATGCAATAAGATAATACAGGGCAATTCTCCACAATATTGGATCACTTTTACAAGAAACAAGAAACTGACTTGATAATATGTGATTTTTTTGTGGTGTTGCATTCAATACGTCGTCATAGTGTAATGTCTCGATGGCTGTGATTTTTCATGAGTCACAAGCCATTCAGATTTTCTACAGCTTAACCACTTCAGTCTCGGAAACCAGTAAATACTCAAAATGGAAATATGGTATGTCCTCTCACTGTGCACATTTCATTTCAGATGTAACACAACCTTTAAAGCAGAAATTGTCAGGTGTTTAATAATTGTACGGTATTTGCATCCGAAAGTGATTACCGGTATGCATGTAGTTCAGAAAACAGAGCCAGGTCACATGGTCATCCATGGAAAGAAGTATTTTATTTAATGCTGAAGAACCCTTTTGGGTGCACATATCAGTTATCAAACACTTCTTGTGAAATTAAAAACTCTTTCTTTTCCTTCTTTCCTCAAGTCTTGTGCTTCATCTGACTTATTTCAAGTTTAAAGAACAGCAGCCTCTGAACAGGGATACGCACCTTGTACTCTGAGTCTCAAGTCCTCTGATAAAACTTAGTAGAGACAAGTGCCCTGCCTATGGATGAAGGCTCTGCTTCAGTTTACAACGACGCGACTTCCATTCACCTAACCGTTGGCAAGAAGCCAGTCTGAGCTCCGCAACAAATCAAATACAGCACACACAGAGCCATCTAATAACAGAGTTGCGCAAACCGGGGACCAGGAAGTCGGTTGGTGATGTGATTCGCGTAGATTAAAATGTTTCTTAACAGTAAACTTCTGTTCGTTGGAAACTAACACAGAACCATCACATACCAAACAAAGATTAATTACAAACAAATTATATTACCTTCACCACATTTTCTGTGTGTACTCCTGGAACTAAGTAACTTCTAATAGAACTAAAGTCAATGGGGATTTCCGTGTTAACGCTCCGTGAGGCTCCATGAGAGCCGCCATTGCTGTGGAAAGATTGGTCCATAGAGGTCTATGGGAGTGGCGTAACTCTGATATTAGATGGCTCTGAGCACACACAGAGGACATCACCACTCACAGTCGCTTCTCTCTGTTGACTGATTGGTCAGGCCTGCCGGTGGCAAAAAAAAAAAAAACCATGTCAATTTGACCTAAAGAAAGAAATAAAAAATAATAATAAAATTCTTGCACACCTCGTTTGGTAAGGTGTGTCGGAGGGGAACCCCTCGGTCACCAACGCTGGAGACAAGAAAGCTCCCACACACAGTACACACAAAAATACTGGATAAGAGAAAGATAACGCAAAACACGCCCACTCAATGCAAAAGCGTGTGCTCAAGTTGGGTCTCCTAAGGGGGCGTTGTCCCCTCCTTCTTCTTCTCTTTTTGAGGTGTTTGCTCAAGACGTGCGCTACCGCCATCTACAGCGCTAAGGGGACTTGATTTATTCTCAACCTCGGGACTCCGAAGGTCTCCTAACCGAAGGTCTCCTAAAGGGGCGTTCACCCGACATAAAGTGGATACCGGAAAATAAATAAAATGACGCTTCTTGTGAGATCCACCTTCTTTGGTACACATTTGTAGCGTTTAATAGCTGCGTTTTCGGTCTATTGACCTTCTCCAAGCACTTCAACCCAGTTCCCTAGGCCAGGCCAGACACCTCCTGTCCCAGGCCGACTAGCTAACCGCTGCCCTCCCCCCCTGTAAAGGGCGGGTTATACTTCCTTTCAGTGCCACGGAGTGAGCTTGTCCCAGCCATGATGCAGTTAATTTTGATTTATGCCCTGTTTTGAAGCGCGGTCTGCGCGATGTCATTTCACGCTCAAACTGCCTTCAATACAAAGAGTAACCTAGACGTGTCGGTTGTTTTTTAGCTTCACAGACTCGACGACAATGAAAATGAAACATTAAATCTTTATGTCACGTGCATTTTTGATCGCACTGGCAGCCAGCGCGTAGTTTGGAACAAAGAAGTGGCTCATTTGTCGAGGATAGGTCGCACGAAGCGGAATGTTTCCTCGACCTCGGAACCACTGTTCAACTGTCCAAATAACTTCAGCGTCGTAACTTGCAAGCGCACGTGTTGTCTTTGGTTCGTGTAAATAAATCAAACGACAAAGCACGGGCAACTTATTTAATGAAGAGCTCACAGTCCGTAGACTGACGAAGGTTAGAACAAGGAAGTAGCTTGTTCTCGACTCGAGGACAGAGCAGGCTGGTCGAGAGGACCAATCAGAGACCTATTTTCGCCCTTCACGCCGTCGCTGTCTGCATCACTCCCTGCGTCGAGACACAATTTTGGGGAGGTGCCCCAGAGTACCTGCGTGATGGGGGGGGCTTCACTCCGTTAACTGCACGGCTCACTGCATCACGACGCAGGGACGCTGATCTCGAGGCATAAACCACCCTTAACCCCCAATAGTAATGGCGCTCTACCTTGGCTGTGTTAATCTCCACAAATGAAGGCTGTTGGAACACCTGGTGTGGTTTCTGGTGTGACCCTCTCCCTGACCAACCACGTTGCAGGCTGCAATCAGAAACACAGCTACAAATGTACCCCCAGTCCCCAGGCCTTCCAGGGTCAGTTTGACAGCCCAGCTCAGGCTCAGTTGGCTAAACCAGCATCTCAGCACCACACTCTATGCCTCCCAGTGGCTCTGGTTCACCGATTCATTGGTTGAGCAAGATTCTGCCTGAGTGAAAGTACGTCATTTGAACTGCAGCCAAATTAAATGAAGCATAAGAGTGGCTTGCTAGGCCCAGGGAAGCAGAGAAGAGAGGCAAAAGCAGAGACAATCCATTATAGAAAGATTCTCTGGCAA